>NC_058090.1:62696861-62996861 GCF_014858855.1 Bufo gargarizans
CACATCTCTAGAACAACTGTTAAGAGGAGACTGTGTGAATTAGGCCTTCATGGTAGAATAACTGCTAGGAAACCACTGCTAAGGACAGGCAACAAGCAGAAGAGACTTGTTTGGGCTAAAGAACACAAGGAATGGACATTAGACCAGTGGAAATCTGTGCTATGGTCTGATGAGTCCAAATTTGAGATCTTTGGTTCCAACCACCGTGTCTTTGTGCAACGCAGAAAAGGTGAACGGATGGACTCTACATGCCTGGTTCCCACCGTGAAGCATGAAGGAGGAGGTGTTATAGTGTGGGGGTGCTTTGCTGGTGACACTGTTGGGGATTTATTCAAAATTGAAGGCATACTGAACCAGCATGGCTACCACAGCATCTTGCAGCGGCATGCTATTCCATCCGATTTGCGTTTAGTTGGGCCATCAGGACAATGACCCCAAACACACCTCCAGGCTGTGTAAGGGCTTTTGACCATGAAGGAGAGTGATGGGGTGCTGCGCCAGATGACCTGGCCTCCACAGTCACCGGACCTGAACCCAATCGAGATGGCTTGAGGTGAGCTGGACCGAAGAGTGAAGGCAAAAGGGCCAACAAGTGCTAAGCATCTCTGGGAACTCCTTCAAGACTGTTGGAAGACCATTTCAGGTGACTACCTCTTGAAGTTCATCAAGAGAATGCCAAGAGTGTGCAAAGCAGTAATCAAAGCAAAAGGTGGCTACTTTGAAGAACCTAGAATATGACATATTTTCAGTTGTTTCACACTTTTTTGTTATGTATATAATTCAACATTTGTTAATTCATAGTTTTGATGCCTTCGGTGTGAATCTACAATTTTCAGTCATGAAAATAAAGAAAACTCTTTGAATGAGAAGGTGTGTCCAAACTTTTGGTCTGTACTGTGTGTGTGTGTGTATATATGTGTGTATGTATATGTGTGTGTGTGTGTGTGTATATATGTGTATATATATATATATATATATATATATATATATATATATATACATCTCTATCATAAGAGGTTTGTTTCTTTAGTTCTCTAAATAGTACTGGCATGAAGGGGTCGGTACCTCCTTTTCAAGTGGTTGTGTTTCTTGTTTCCTGTCCTGAGGAGGGGGACACTATCCAAGGGTGCTGTCATATTTTTGTTATATATTACAGAACAATACTTATTTGGACTGATGCTGCCTTTTCTCAAAACCCGATCAGTTTACCTGATATGTATATTTATATCCTTCTGATGTGGTGCACAATCGGCCGGTGCCTGTATATTGTGGACCCGCTGTTTGCGTGTCATAATATGGGCCCAGCCGGCACACGTTTGTGTGGATGAGCCCTAGATCTCAGTGACTTAAATATTCCAGTTGCAAATATTTATTCATTACATAGTGGAACGTGTTGAGAACATTAAAACATAACTTTTATTTTACATTGATTATTTTTATCTCCATGGAGGTCTGGATTTGGAATGATACTCAAAATCAAAGTGGGAAATCAAATTTCAGGCTGATCCAACTTCAGTGGAAATGCCCCAAGACATCAATGTAAATCAAAGGACATGAGGCTCAGCAGTGTGTGTGGCCTCCACATGCCTGTATGACCTCCCTACAACGCCTGGGTATGCTTCTGGTGAGGCAGCGGATGTTCTCCTGAGGGATCTCCTCCTAGGCCTGGATTAAAGCATCAGTAAACCCCTGGAAAGTCTGTGATGCAAAGTGGCATTGGTAGATGGAACAAGACATAGTGTCCCAGATGTGCTCGATTGGATTCAGGTCTGGGGAACAGGCAGGCCAGAGCATCAATGCCTTCCTTATGCAGGAACTGCTTACACACTTTAGCCACATGAGGCCTAGTATTGTCATGCATCAGAAGTAACCCAGGGCCACTGCACCTGCCTATGGTCTCTCAATGGGTCTGGGTATCTCATCCTGGTGCCTAATGGCAGTCAGGTTACCTCTGGCTAGCACATGTAGGGCTGTGTGGCCCTCCAAAGAAATGCTTTGCCACACCATTACTGACCCACTACCAAACCAGTCATGCTAGATGATGTTGCAGGCAAATCTGCCAATCTTGGTGTTCTCTGGCAAATGACAATTGCCTTGCACGGTGTTGAGCTTAAAGCACAACACTGACTTGTGCAACTCGGGGCCCTCATATCACCCTCATGGAGTCTATTTCTGACAGTTTGAGCAGACACATGGATATAAGTGGCCTGCTGGAGGTCATTTTGCAGGGCTCTGGCACTTGGGTTGTTGCCCTCCTACGGGGCCCCCTCCACATCTCCTGGTGTGCTGGCTTGTCTCCTGGTTTCTGCTCCATTCTTTGTACACTGTGCTGACAGACGCAGCTAACCTTCTTGCCACATCTTGGATGAGCTGCACCACCTGTGCAATATCTGTGGGTTGTAGACACCTCCTTATGCTACCTCCTAGGGGTGAGAGCAATGACAAACCTGCAGAACCACTCCTTTATTGGGGTTGTCTTGCTAATGGCCTATCATTTCTACCTATTGTCTGTTCAATTTGCACAACAGCAGGGGAAATTGATTCTCAATCAGTGTTGCTTCATAACTGGACAGGTGGAGTTCACAGAAGTGTGATTGATTTGGAGTTACATTTGTGTTTAAGTGTTCCCTTTTATTTTTTTGATCATTATGTATGTGTATATATACACATTACAGACCAAAAGTTTGGACACACCTCATTCAAAGAGTTTTCTTTATTTTCATGACTATGAAAATTGTAGATTCACACTGAAGGCATCAAAACTATGAATTAACACATGTGGAATTATATACATAAACAAGTGTGAAACAACTAAAAATATGTCATATTCTAGGTTCTTCAAAGTAGCCACCTTTTGCTTTGATTACTGCTTTGCACACTCTTGGCATTCTCTTGATGAGCTTCAAGAGGTAGTCACCTGAATGGTCTTCCAACAGTCTTGAAGGAGTTCCCAGAGATGCTTGGCACTTGTTGGCCCTTTTGCCTTCACTCTGCAGTCCAGCTCAACCCAAACCATTTCGATTGGGTTCAGGTCCGGTGACTGAAGGCCAGGTCATCTTGCGCAGCACCCCATCACTCTCCCTCATGGTCAAATAGCCCTTACTTTCAAAGTTTTCCCAATTTTTCGGCTGACTGACTGACCTTCATTTCTTAAAGTAATGATGGCCACTCGTTTTTCTTTACTTAGCTGCTTTTTTCTGCTTTTTTTCTTGCCATAATTCAAATTCTAAGTAAATAAAAACGACCTACTAACTGAAGTACCGACTTCCCACGGGTATATTTCATACTTCGCACGGGTTTATTTAATTTAACTCTGTACCCCACCCCTTAACACTGCCCCCCCCCCTCCACACAGTGCCTCCTTAAAATGGGACCTCCACAGCAGCCCACCCCCTTATCTTTGACGTTCACAGCAGTCTGCCCCTTTAACAGTTAGTTCCACATGACCCCACCCCCTTAACCTCTTAAGGACATAGGGCGTACAGGTACGCCCTTGTGCCCTGGTACTTAAGGACACAGGGCGTACATGTACGCCCTGTGCATTTTCGATCACCGCCGCACGGCGGGCGGTGATCGGAACCCCGTGCCTGCTCAAATCATTGAGCAGGCACTTGGAGCAAATGCGCCGGGGGGTCCGGTGACCCCCCCATGTATGCGATCGCAGAAAACCGCAGGTCAATTCAGACCTGCGGTTTTCTGCGTTTCCGGGTTATTCGGGTCTCTGAAGTCCCGATAACCCGGAACAGCACAGCACAGCTGTGTGACCCTAGACCCCCCAGGGGTGCTGCCACTTGCCCCCCTGCCCCCCCACCTTTTTTGGGGTGCATTTTATTTTATTTTTTTCGTGTACGCTGACTGTGGCCGGCACTTAGTGTCCGGCCACTGTTAGCGCATCGCACACCCCACCGCTGATCAACTTCGGACGGTTGATCAGCGGTTTTGAATTTTTTTCCCCACATTTTTTGCCCTTTTTTTTGTTAGTTTATTTTATTTTTTTTCTGTTAGTTTTAGGGTGAGTTCGTGAACACCCGTGCCCCCACACACACGCACACAAAATAAAGAGTTACACACACGCACATATACACGCAGACACACACTCCCCTATGGCCCGCCGGACGTTCTTCGGCCGAGGAGGCATACGCCCAGATTGCCTCTGACTCCGAGAGTCCCAGTGAGGATGACCCCACATTCCTGTTGTCATCCGCATCCTCCTCATCATCTAGCGATGATGATGAGCCCCCAAGGCGGCGGAGACGCCGCCAGGCGGAGCAAGGGGACCGCCATGTTAGGGACCCTGTGGCCCACACTAGTACGAGCAGCTCTGGGGCTCGTACTGGTTTCCCGGCCCACCAGTTAAATCCACCGGAGCCCCCTGCCGGTGAACTTGTCTGGTGTAGCCCAGAGCGATACGAGCCTGTGATTCCTGATTTTGTAGGCCAATCAGGAATCCAGATTTCCACAGTGGGCTACACTGAATATGACTTTTTTTGTCATTTTTTCAGTGACCCACTGGTAAATCTGATGGTGGAGCAGACGAATCTGTACGCCCAACAGTTCGTCGCTCAACACCCGGGCTCCTTTTTGGCCAGGCCCGGTGGCTGGACGCCGGTCAGTGCAGCCGAAATGAGGACATTTTGGGGCCTCGTGCTGCATATGGGCCTGGTCAAAAAACCCAGTGTCAGGCTGTACTGGAGTGGGGACGTCCTATACCAGGCCCCACTTTACAGTACAGCCATGACACGCTCCCGGTTTGAGGCCACCCGGAAATGTCTGCATTATTCCGATAATGCAGCATGTCCCCCCCGAGGTGATCCTGCCCATGACCGTCTGTACAAGATACGGCCGGTCATCGATCACTTTGGGGCCAAATTCATGGAGGCCTATGTACCTGGAAGAGAGGTCGCGGTTGATGAGTCTCTCATTGCGTTCAGGGGGAGACTCATTTTCCGCCAGTATGTGCCCACCAAGCGAGCGAGGTATGGCGTGAAGCTATACAAAATTTGTGAGAGTACCTCAGGGTACACTTACAAATTTCGTGTATACGAGGGGCGAGATTCCCGGATTCAACCCCCAGAATGTCCCCCCACTCTGGGTGTTACCGGGAAACTTGTGTGGGACCTTATGTACCCACTGCTGGATAAGGGTTACCACCTTTACGTGGATAACTTTTATACCGGTATCCCCTTGTTCCAGTCCCTTGCCGTCAGATCCACGTCCGCTTGTGGGACCGTGCGGAAAAATCAACGCGGTCTCCCTGCCCACCCCCTCCAGGTACCTATCCCCAGGGGTGAGACCCGTGCCCTTACCACTGGAAACCTGTTGCTGGTCAGGTATAAGGACAAGAGGGATGTCCTTATGCTGTCCACAATTCATGGTAACGGCATCACCCCTGTCCCTGTGCGAGGTACCGCGGCAACGGTCCTCAAGCCCGATTGTATCGTCGACTACAATCGGCATATGGGAGGAGTTGATCTCTCTGATCAAGTCCTCAAGCCATATAACGCCATGCGCAAAACCCGGGCATGGTACAAAAAAGTTGCGGTCTACTTGGTGCAGGTTGCCATGTACAACTCTTTTGTACTATCCCGAAGCGCTGGCAGCACAGGGACATTCCTCCAGTTCTATGAGGCAGTCCTCAAGGCCCTGATCTTTTCGGACCGGGAAAGAGCAGGCTGGAGTACCTCGGGAACTGTAGGTGCCCGGATCGTCCCTGGCCAACACTTTCCAGGTGTGGTCCCCCATACTGGAAAGAAGGGACGAACCCAAAAAAAGTGCAGAGTGTGTCGCAGGAGGGGGATACGGAAGGACACGACTACTCAGTGCGACACTTGCCCCGATCATCCGGGCCTCTGCATTGACGGTTGCTTCAGGGAGTATCACACTTCCATGGAGTACTAAATTTATATCCCAATTTAGCACTGACATCGGATAAAAAAAAATGGTTCTCAGACTTGAGACACCCAAAAAAACTAAAATAATTTATTAAAAGTAGACATAGGTATTGCCGCATCGGTAATAATCTCCTCTATAAAAATGCCCCAGGTTTTTTTTGTCACCTTACATAATAAAAAGTAAGCGACCAAAAAGTCATATAGCCCCCAAATTAGTGCCAATAAAACCGTCATCTCATCCCGCAAAAAATGAGCCCCCACATAAGATAATCAGATAAAAAAAAATAAAAAAAATGACTCTTAGACTTTAGAGATACAAAAATTTTTTTAGGGTATCAAAAAGGATAATATAGTCTAAAACCTAAATAATTGACTTATTAGATATTGCCGCGTCCGTAAGAATCTCCTCTATAACAATATCCCATGACCTAACTACCCAGATTAACACGGTTAAAAAAAAAAAACGGTGCCAAAACCGCTATTTTTGGCACTTTTCCATTTCAGTCCGTTTTTTCCGGTAACAAAACAAGGGTTAACAACCAAACAAAAGTTAAAATTTATTACCCTGATACTGCAGTTTACAGAAACGCCACATTTGTGGTCGTAAACTGCTGTATCCGTAAAAGGGAGGCCGCAAAAGGAAAGAACCGACATGGTTTCTGGAAGGCCGATTTTGATGGCCTTTTTTATTGACACCATATCCCTTTTGAAGCCCCCCTGATGCCCCCCTAGAGTAAAAACTCCCTAAAATTGACCCCATCTAAGAAACTACACCCCTCAAGGTATTTAAAAATGATTATACAAACTTTATTAACCCTTTAGGTGTTCCTCAACAGTTAATGGCAAATGGAGATGAAATATCAGAATTTCTATTTTTGGTAACCTTGCCTCACAAAAATGTAATATAGAGCAACCAAAAATTATATTTGCCCTAAAAATACTCCCCCAAAAAATGCCACCTTATCCCGTAGTTTCCAAAATGGGGTCACTTTTAGGGAGTTTCGACTCCAGGGGTGCATCAGGGGGGTTGAAACAGGACACATATTGGGTGTTTCTGTAAACGGCAGAGTCAGGGTAATAAAGATACAGTCTTGTTTGGCTGTTAACCCTTGCTTTGTTAGTAGAAAACATGGGTTAAAATGGAAAATAAGGCAAAAAAAGAAATTTTCTAATTTCATCCCCATTTGCCAATAACTCTTGTGCAACACCTAAAGGGTTAACGACGTATGTAAAACCAGTTTTGAATACCTTGAGGGGTGTAGTTTCTTAGATGGGGTCACTTTTAGGGAGTTTCTACTCCAGGGGTGCATCAGGGGGCTTCAAATGGGACATGGTGTAAATAAACCAGTCCATAAAAATCAGCCCTCCAAAAACCATACGGCGCACCTTTCACTCTACGCCCCGCTGTGTGGCCGTACAGTAGTTTGCGGCCACATATTGGGTGTTTCTGTAAACGGCAGAGTCAGGGCAATAAAGATACAGTCTTGTTTGGCTGTTAACCCTTGATTTGTTAGTGGAAAACATGGGTTAAAATGGAAAATAAGGCAAAAAAAGAAATTTTCTAATTTCATCCCGATTTGCCAATAACTCTTGTGCAACACCTAAAGGGTTAACAACATATGTAAAATCACTTTTGAATATCTTGAGGGGTGTAGTTTCTTAGATGGGGTCATTTTTGGGTGGTTTCTATTATGTAAGCCTCGCAAAGCGACTTCAGACCTGAAATGGTCCCTAAAAATTAAGTTTTTGTAAATTTCAGAAAAATTTCAAGATTTGCTCCTAAACTTCTAAGCCTTATAACATCCCCAAAAAATAAAATATCATTCCCAAAATAATTCACACATGAAGTAGACATATGGGGAATGTAAAGTCATCACAATTTTTGGGGGTATTACTATGTATTACAGAAGTAGAGAAACTGAAACTTTGAAATTTGCTAATTTTTCAAAATTTTTGATAAATTTGGTATTTTTTGGTGCAAAAAAAAATATTTTTTTGACTTAATTTTACTAGTGTCATGAAGTACAATATGTGACGAAAAAACAATGTCAGAACGGCCTGGATAAGTCAAAGCGTTTTAAAGTTATCAGCACTTAAAGTGACACTGGTCAGATTTGCAAAAAATGGCCTGGTCCTAAGGTGTAAAAAGGCTGTGTCCTTAAGGGGTTAACAGTGACCTGCACAGGGGCCCGTCCCCTTATTTCGCCAACTTGGCCGCCGCTTCTTTCTTGAGCTCCGTGACACGGCCTGAGCGCCCTGGAGTGCCGCCGGCGCCATCTTGGGTCTCCTTCTCCGGCCCATTCTGCTCCTTTTTACGGGTCATGCTGACCTTCTATGGACACCACAACAGTCCAGAAAGGTTCCCTGATGACTGTCCGACCAGGTATATGTAGGAGAAGTTCTATAGTAGGATTTTAACAGGATATTATATCCGAGGTAGCGGAGGAGCTCTGCAACCCACGTTCGCTCACGTACTCCACTAGGCCACGCCAGCTTTTTTATTTTTTGACCGATTGTCTTATAAGGGTCTGATTTTTTGCGGGATGAAATTACGGTTTGATACTATTTTTGGGGTCATCCGCCTTTTTAATCGCTTGGAGTTGCTTTTTTGGTACTGTTTTTATTTTATTTGTTTCACGATGTTCACCGGAATGGTTAGGTCATGTGATATTTTTACAGAGCCTGTTGTTATGGACGTTGCGATACCCAATATGTCTACTTTTAGAAATTTATTTAACGATCACAATAATAGCATTCTTTATTTTTTATGTTTGAGTCTCCATGTTCTAAGAGCAATATTTTTTTAGATTTTAATTTTCTTATGGGGCTCTTTTTTTCAGGATGAGGTGACGTTTTTATTGGTACCATTTTGTGGGACATACGCCTTTTTGATCGCTTGCTGTTAAAACTTTGTGATGTAAGGTGAAAAAAATGGCCTTTTTTTTACAGTTTTTATTTTATTTTTTGTGGCGTTTATCGGACTTGGTGGATCATGTGATATATTTATAGAGCCGGTTATTTCAGACGTGGCAATACCTAATATGTGTAGTTTATTAATTTATGAAAAAAAAATTAATGGCGTAAAATGAATGGATATGAGAAAAGACAATTTTTATTAAACTTTTATATACTTTTTTATTTTTATTTATTTTTTAATAGAGTTGAGCGAACACCTACTGTAGATGTTCGGGTTAGGGGAGTTTGGCCGAACTTTAAAAAAATGTTCAGGTTCGGGACCCGAACTTGGAGCCGAACCCGAACCCCATTGAAGTCAATGGGACCCGAACGTCGCTTTATTTTCCGTTATATCATGGTTATAACGGAAAATAATAGTATTAGCTTTTGGGGGGGGGGGGGAGAGGGGAGGCCGCACTGGCCACCAATGAATTTAATACTGGGGAGGGAGGGGGGTCTGGCCCCCTGCTGCCTGGCAGCACCTGATCTCTTACAGGGGGCTAATTGTGTGGATCACAGCCCCCTGTAAGAGATCGGGTGCTGCCAGGCACCTGGGGGCCGTTATGTTCACAGTTCTCGGTTTATTCTAACTTGAAGCGTCCCAATCACTATGGGAACGCCTCTGTGTTAGAATATACTGTCGGATCTGAGTTTTCACGATCTAACTCAAATCCGATGGTATATTCTAACATAGAGGCGTTCCCATGGTGATGGGGACGCTTCAAGTTAAAATATACCATTGGATTGGAGTAAACTCAGATCCGATGGTATATTAATATTACCTGAACACCAAACCCAAACTTTTACAGAGAGGTTCGGACATCTACGGGCTTAAAGACCACAGATCGGTGCCAGCAGATTTGGGGTGTTGGAGACGCGTGTTAGCTGTAAATTACAGCTAACACTCTGTCACTCTCTCTGCAAATGTCAGCGGCTCCAGGACAGCAGGAGCAGTAGCGGAGGAACATGGGGGCGATCGAGGACAATGGGGGCCCATACATGAGGGGGGATTTATTTGATGACCGGCACTGGGGCACACATGAGGGGGCCTTTTATTTTATAAAGGGAACTGGGGGCACTTACTCGCTTTCAGGCAGCGATCTCCACTCTGAGTTGCCATGGTTCTCCACCTGGTTGCCATGGTTACTTAGCAATAGTACAATAGTAAAAGATTCATACTTACCTGGGAGCTGTGATGTCTGTGTCCGGCCGTGAGCGCCTCCTACTGGTAAGTGACAGTTCATTTAGCAAGTAGGTGGAGCTCCCGGCCGGACACGAACATCGCAGCAGCCAGCAGGTAAGTATGAATCTTCTACTATTGTAGTATTGCTAAGTAACCATGGCAACCAGGACTGCAGTAGCTTCCTGGTTTTCATGGTTACCGATCGGAGCCCCAGCGATTAAACTGGGACTCCGATCGGAACTCCGCTGCCACCAATGATTGGGGGGGGGGGAGGGGGGGATGGGAGGCCGCACAGTGGGACCAATGTTGATAATACTATAGAGGGAGGGGGGGTTGATGGGGGGCGCACACTTTTACAGGGGGATATGATGGTACAATTAACCCCTTCAGGTGCCGCACCTGAAGGGGTTAATTGTGCTGATCACGGCCCCCTGTAAGAGATCGGGTGCTGCCAGGCAGCAGGGGGCAGTCTTGTAAACAGTTTGTAGTGTATTCTAACTAGAAGCGTCCCCATCACCATGGGAACGCCTCTGTGTTAGAGTATACTGTCGGATATGAGTTTTCACTAAGTGAAAACTCAGCTCTGAAAAAGCTTTTATGCAGACGGATCTTTGGATCCGTCTGTATGAAAGTAACCTACGGCCACGTATCACGGACACGGATGCCAATCTTGTGTGCATCCGTGTTCTTTCACGGAACCATTGACTTGAATGGGTCCGTGAGCCATTGTCCGTCAAAAAAATAGGACAGGTCGGATACACGGACAGGATACAAAACGGTGCATTGTTGTCTCGGCTGCAAAACGGTGCATTTTCAGATTTTTTTTTTTCCACCGACCCATTGAAAGTCAATGGGTCCGCGAAAAAAAGGAAAACGGCACAACGGCCACGGATGCACACAACGGTCGTGTGGATGAGGCCTAAGAAAACGTATACATATTAGGTATCACCACGTCCGTAATGATTTGCTCTATAAAAATGTCACATGACCTAACCCCTCAGGTGAACACTGTTAAAATAAATAAATAAAAATTGTGCTAAAACAACCAATTTTTTGGTCACCTTGCCCCACAAAGTGTTATAATGAATGATCAAAAAATCATATGCACCAAAAAATAGTACTAATAAAACTGGCACCTTATCCCCTAGTTTCCAAAATGGGGTCACTTTTTGGGAGTTTCTACTGTAAGGGTGCATCGGGGGGCTTCAAATGGGACATGGCATCTAAAAACCAGTTCAGAAGAATCTGCCTTCCAGGTGCTCCTTTTCTTCTGCGCCCTGCCGTGTGCCCTTACATCAGTTTACGACCACATGTGGTGTGTTTCTTTAAACTACAGAATCAGGGTAATAAATATTGCGTTTTGTTTGGCTGTTAACCCTCGATGTGTTAGGCTACTTTCACATGGATCCGTTTGAAATGCATTTGAAACAGATACGTCAATAAAATGACTAAACGGAGACAAACGGAAACCATTCAGACGGATTCGTACAAATGGATCCGTTTGTAATGCGGATCAGTTTGTCATGTTCGTTTCTGTTTTTTTTTTCATCTGTTTAGCGGATCCGTTTTGTATTGAGTAGCATCTCGGTGTCCCCCCACTTCATGTATTCAGATCCCCTGAGTTGTCATTAGCTAGAAGAATTTAAATGCTCCGTTGCTAATCTCTCCGGGGTCGTCTTGTTGAAATTCCAAGTCGGTCCGGTTTAGCTTTGATCAGGGACCACACCTTTTGGACTCTTGTACACTACTACACGCATTAAAAGATGTATAGTTTTTGTTAGCGGGCCATATGTCCCTGATCGTCATTGATCATGCGTACGGGAGTACATAACATCATGATGCTGACCATGTTGTGCAGCACACTGGGCTATTGTCCCACCCTGATATGATCTATTAGTGCTAGACAATAGCCCCACGGGCAGCTCGACTTGCACAGAATCATTGTACACTATGATGCTGTGTGCTCCCATGCGCACAATCAATGCCACTACGGGACATATGTCTCTCAGGGCATACAGTCGTGTGCAAGAGGCCTTAAAGGGGTTTTCTCATCTCGGACAATGGGGGCATGTCTTATAGGTGCGGGTCTCACCGCTGGTACCTGCACATATATTGAGAACCGAGCCCCAAAAGTGGAGGAGGGCGCTCTGCGCATACGCCGCCGTCCTCCATTAATTTCTATGGGAGAGGCCCCCATTGTCTAATGTGCATTTCTAGCGATATGCCCCCATTGTCTAATGTAAATACCCCTTTAACGGCCCTTGCGTGTCCCTTGTGGTAATCTCACTGGTTATGTTAGAGCGTCATCGGGAAATCATTAATCAAACTGTAAAATTACAACTTGTTAATGAATTCATGATGATGCTGATGGACCGTGACTTCCGCAAGGGCTCATATGAAAGGGCACAAGATTGAACAACGAACAAGCATTTGCTTGTTCATGTGCCAATCATCGGGTCTACGATCAATAGAGCCAAAAGATAACTCATTATTGATGGTCATGTTCAAGGTTCATCCACCATTGGCACTAATGCTGTTTTGAAAAAGAAACTACTGCAGCTGTAGTGGCCAAGGTTACTGTTACCCTGTACCGGACAATAAAAACACAGACACAGTGAAGTAAACTATATATATTTTTTATAATTAGAAACATAAAAAAAAACTAATATAAACATCAGAAATTTTTTATAACTGTGCAAAATTTGGAGGGGAGGTGTACTGTCTTGGGGTTGGTGGTCTGGAGCTGGCAATGGTAGCCCCCTGTCCTGTCGATTCTCTGAGATTAAGCTACAGGCCACAGGAAAGGATGCAGGGCAAAATTGTGGGGTGTGGGGAAAGGAAGGGTCTGAGGAGGAGGGGACCCGAGCATCTGTAGAGGTGGAGGGAGTTTGAAAAGAAAGAAGATGGAGGAATATAGTGGGGAGGAGAAGTAGAATAAGAGACAGAAGGGAACACATGCTTGGGAGCGGGGGAGTTTGGCGGTAATGGCCACTGGTGTGGGATGGGGGCAGGGGGGTGCATAATTTGCCATAACCCGTTCTCTAGCATGATCTTAAACTCGTGCAACTGCTCGGGTGTCATTGAGTCCATCAAACTGATTATGCTTAGCCCATAATGGTAATTAGGGCTGCGTTGAATCGCCGACTCCGCCCTCTGCCAGCGGCCAATCAAGTCAGTACTAAACTCCTTCTGATGTTCAGCAAAACCTTCCAGAGCGTCGAAAATGAACTCTACAAAGTTCACATAATCAGTTCGATTTGGCCTTCCGGATCTCTGCCTGCTCAGCAGGGCTCTCAAATTTGAGCGGAAACCAAAGAGCCTCTGTTGAGTAGAGGGATCCGGTAGGGGACCCGGATTGTCCTGAGTCGATGCATGAGGGACAGGACGGCTGGCGCTGGTGATCCATTCCAGTTCCACCTTAGGAGGTTGTTCAGGCTCTCGAGTGCTGATGGGAGTTCTGTAGGAAAAAAAAAAAAAAAAGTAAAGCATTGTAAATATAACATCCATGTTCTATGCTATGTCTACCTTATACCATAGGGGGCTGGCCAAAATAGGGGAGCCAAATGCTCCGCTGTCTCAGACAGCCCCTGTAAAAAAATTATTTGATTAATTTGCGACTAGACCCGCAGCTCTGCATTTGAATACAGCGGCGTGGCACAAGAGATGATAGTTCTCTGCCCCGCCACCGATGTTCTTCTCAGCAGCGCAGTGGAGAAGGAGTCTCTCTGGGAGGAGGGGGGAGGGGCTGTGGCCACTGCGCCACCAATGAAGATAACTCTCCCCCCAAAAAAAAAAAAATATATATATATATATATATATATATATATATATATATATATAACAAGAAAAATGAGCGGCACTCCAAGTGATAAAGTGGTGAATCCTTTATTCACACCAGTGGTGCAACGTTTCGGCTCTGATCGCGAGCCTTCCTCAAGCGCTTGAGGAAGGCTCGCGATCAGAGCCGAAACGTTGCACCACTGGTGTGAATAAAGGATTCACCACTTTATCACTTGGAGTGCCGCTCATTTTTCTTGTTATTTTCAATAGGGAAATCTTTCCATTCCCTCTGAGGCGTGCACCCGCTTTTTCCTTGTTGAGCCAGTGCCGCCTTTTTTCTTTATATATATATATATATATATATATATATATATATATATATATATATATATATATATATATATATATATATATATATATATATATATATATATATATATGCTCAGAATATGGAGACACTAAAACATATTTTTTTAAAGGCTGTTATTGTGTAAAACTTACATTTAAAAAAAAGTATACAAATTAGTTATCGCCGCGTCCGTATCGACCGGCTCTATAAAAATATCACATGACCTAACCCCTCAGGTGAACACCATAAAAAATGTAAAATAAAACTGTGCTAAATAAACCATATTTTTTTTACCTTACATCACAAAAAGTGTAATAGCAAGCAATCAAAAAGTCACACGCACCCCAAAATAGTGCCAATCAAACCGTCATCTCATCCCGCAAAAATCTTACCCTACCCAGGATAATCACCCAAAAACTGAATTATGTGCCTCAGACTATGGAAACACTAAAACATTATTATTCTTTTTTTTTTTTTTTTTACTTCAAAAATGAAATCATTGTGTAAAACTTGCATATAAAAAAAGGTATACATATTAGGTATTGCAACTTCTTGCAATCTATAAAAATATCACATAACCTAACCCCTCAGGTGAATACCATAAAAAAGCAATTTATTTGTCACCTTACATCACAAAAGGTGTAATAGCAAGCGATCAAAAAGTCACACGCACCCCAAAATAGTGCCAATAAAATCTCATCCCGCAAAAATCGTACCCTACCTAAGGTAATCGCTCCAAAACTGAAAAAAATGATGGAGCTCAGACTATGGAAACACTAAAACATGATTATTTTTTTTTTGTTTAAAAAAGGAAATTATTATGTAAAACTTACATAAAAAAAGTATACATATTAGGTATCTCCGCATCCGTGACAACCTGGTCTAGAAAAAATACCACATGATCTAACCTGTCAGATGAATTTTGTAAATAACAAAAATAAAAGCGGTGCCAAAACTATTTCTTGGAACTTTGCCTCACAAAAAGTGTAATATAGAGCAACCAAAAATCATATGTACCCTAAACTAGTACCAACAAAACTTCCACCCTATCCTGTAGTTTCTAAAATGGGGTCACTTTTTTGGAGTTTCTACTCTTGGAGGTGCATCAGGGGGGCTTCAAATGGGACATGGTGTCAAAAAAACAGTCCAGCAAAATCTGCCTTCCAAAAACCGTATGGCATTCCAATCCTTCTGTGCCCTGCCGTGTGCCCGTACAGCAGATTACGACCACATATGGGGTGTTTCTGTAAACTACAGAATCAGGGCCATAAGTATTGAGTTTTGTTTGGCTGTTAACCCTTGCTTTGTTACTGGAAAAAAATATTAAAATGGAAAATCTGCCAAAAAAGTGAAATTTTGAAATTCTATCTTTATTTTCCATTAATTCTTGTGGAACACCTAAAGGGTTAACGACGTTTGTAAAATCAGTTTTGAATACCTTAAGGGGTTGTAGTTTCTAGAATAGGGTCATTTTTTGGTGGTTTCTATTATGTAAGCCTCGCAAAGTGACTTAAGACCTGAACTGGTCACTAAAAATTGGGTTTTTGAAAATTTCTGAAAAATTTCAAGATTTGCCTCTAAACTTCTAAGCCTTGTTACATCCCCCCAAAAATAAAATATAATACCCAAAATGATCCAAACATGAAGTAGACATATGGGGAATGTAAAGTAATAACTATTTTTTGAGGTATTACTATGTATTATAGAAGTAGAGAAATAGAAGCTTGGAAATTTGCAATTCTTTACAAATTTTTGGTAAATTTTGTATTTTATTTATTATAAATAAAAATGTATTTTTACTTCATTTTACTAGTGTCATGAAGTACAATATGTGACGAAAAAAATATCTCAGAATGGCCTGGATAAGTCAAAGCGTTTCAAAGTTATCACCACTTAAATTGACACTGGTCAGATTTGCAAAAAATGGCCCGGTCCTTAAGATGAAATAAGGTTGTGTCCTAAAGGGGTTAACTCACCTCTGTACTTTCATCGCGTAGCTGCCAATCTCCTGTTCTTTCTTCAGGACCTGTCAAAGGACCTTTGACGTCACTGGGCTCATCACATGGTCCATTACCATGGTTATGGATCATGTGATGTACCATGTGATGAGCACAGTGATGTCAACACAGGTCTTTTGACAGGTCCTGAAGAAAGAACAGGAGACCAGCAGGTACGCGATGAATTGGAGGAGGTGAGTTCATTTTTTATTTTATTTTTTTAACCCTCACTTGACCTTCTACTAAGCATTCTCTATTAAAGAATGCTATTATTTTCCCTTATAACCATATATATAAGGGGAAAAAACACGGTGAATTGACTTTCATCCTAGCAACCATGCGTGAAAAGCTTGCTTGCTTGCGATTTTCACGCAGCCCCATTAACTTCTATAGGGCCTGTGTTGCGTGAAAAGCATGCTGCGATTTTCACGCAACGCACAAATGATGTGTGAAAATCACAGCTCATGTGCACAGCCCCATAGAAGTGAATGGGTTCGGATTCAGTGCGGGTGCAATGCCTTCACGCATTGCACCCGCGCAGAAATCTCGCCCATGTGAAAGGGACCTAAGGGTGAATAGGACAAGGGTTTCAGCCCCTAAGGGGGCTACTAGTAAGTAAAAAAAAACACAAACACTAAGGCTACTTTCACACTTGTAGCAGTGTGATCCGGCGGGCAGTTCTGTCGTCGGAACTGCCTGCCGGATCCGCGGATCTGGCTGTGACTCAGAGCATTTGTGACGGATCTGGCATTCAGGCGAGTCTTCAGTTTTTTCGCCGGAGATAAAACCGTAGCATGCTACGGTTTTATCTTTTACCTGATCAGTCAAAATGACTGAACTGAAGACATCCTGATGCATCCTGAACGGATTACTCTCCATTCAGAGTGCATGGGGATATACCTGATCGGTTCTTTTCCAGTCCACTCTATGCCGGAAATTAAAAACGTTAGTGTGAAAGTTCCCTAAAATATTAAGTTTAAATCCCCCCTTTCCCAATTTTACATATAAAATATATAAACACGTTTCATAAAATGCGAAATGCACGTGGCTTTTTTTATTTTTATTTTTGCGTGGTATTGAGTATCGCAATACTTTTTTATGGTGACGAAAGCAAATCAAAATTTTGTTATCAAAACAACCCTATGCCGTTCTGATCGGTGTAGTGTTGTCACGATACCAAATTTTTTATTCGGTTTTGATTCGGCTCCTAAATTTTTCAGTTGAGAAGCCAATGGATACTGGGTATTTTATTTTTATTTTTTTGTCTGGAGCACTGCCTCCTGAAGCTGTCCCAGATAGATCGCCAATGCGTAGTAACCAGTTTGACTGTTGAAAAAAACATAAAAATTAAATTTAGCATGATGTAAGGTAAAGAACAATATGACTGTAGTAAAATATATATTGTTGTACTTACCATATTTTTCCTGAGCCGCCGCATTTGGATCCCCCTCCCCCCCCCCCCCCCCCCCACCACTCCCAGGTCTCAAAAAGTTCAGAGCCGCTGGGTGCGATGATAATCCAGAGCCGCTGGGTGCGATGATAATCGGCGTGGTGGCGGTCCCATAAAGATGGACAAGTCTCCACCAGTTGGATGAAGAGCTCGTTCTAAATTGTAGGGACCCCAAGCTCCTCATCTTCTCTGGTGGAGCCTCTGGAACCCTGAATGAAAAATTACAAAATTAACTGAAAATCCGAATACAAAATGCAAATTTGAAATACTTATTCAAGACTTGCACGTCTACGACCTCCACACTCATTCCCGCGGACTTTGGAGGCGACTGAGGGATCCTCGCTGGCTGCTCTAGGTGCAGGTTGCTGAAACAAAAACTAAATTGCACAGGTAAGCCCTTGCCTGTGCCGCGAGCCGGTCTGAAATCAAATGCGGTCACCGGGAGCAGGCAGTTCCGAGAACAGCCGCCTGGAGCCTTCATCGGGCTGTTCTCGGAAACTGCCTGCTCCCGGTGACTGCATTTGATTTCAGACCAGCTCGCGGCACAGGCACAAGTAAGGGCTTACCTGTGCATTGCCGGGTGCGTCTACCTTACTAAATGATGAAGAAGAAGCCTATAATAAGAGCACCTACTGATTAATGCAACGAATAAAACAGTACAAACTCCAAGCGTTTATTTTATACTTGCCGGCCTCTGAATGCGACGGCGCCTTCAGGGTGGGTGTCTCCAATCAATGGTTTGCTTCTTTGATGACATCTGTATGCAACAGAATACCAGACAAAATGCAGATAACGTTAAAGGAACTTGTTTAGAGCACTATTTCCAGATATATCAACAAAATATTTTTTTTTTTTAAATACTTACTTTATACAAGATAAATTGGTGCTTGCCCACCACAGAACTTTCTATAAAACTTTATTTATATATAATATATTTTTTTTTATGACCCTAATAAAAAAAAATGTTCCCACAGGTGCCATAACAGTTCCAACCAACCCCCCCACAGTGCCATCAGCCACCCCCAGATCCAGCAGCCCCCACAGTTCCAGCCACCCCACCAGTGCCAGAAGCCCCCCACCCCAGTGCAGTCAGCCAGAGCCAGTAGCCCCCATAAAGCCCCCCCCCACCCCAGTGATAGACAAAAAGAAAGAAAGGCAAACAGACAAAACTTCCTATACTTACCAGTGTTAAGCAAGTCGATGATCCAAGATGGCCGACTGATGGGAGGGAAAGGAAATTACTGGGCATACGCAGAGACGTAACGTTTTGAAACGGATCCGTCTCAAAGCTGAGCCAGTACAAATGGATCCATCCCCATTGACTTCAATTGTGTGTCCGGACAGATCGTTTGGCTCTGCATCATCAGACTGGCATCAAAACTCAGCAAGAAGCGTTTTGGTGTCCGCCTCCAAAGGTGAGCGGTGACTAAACGTGACTAAACGCATTCAGAATGCATTAGGGCTTAACTTATCCGTTTTGGACCGCTTGTGAGAGCCCTTAAAAGGATCTCACAAACAGAATTCAAAATGCCAGTGTGAAAGTATGTCCAGCTAAACCAATATCAGTTGATATGAGAAAGGATCATAGAATCGAAGAGTGTCCAGCAATATTGACCCCTTTAAAACATAACTTTTACTTGTACATATTATTTAAAATAATACCACAGTGGTGGTTCACCAGTGAGACATTGTGAAACAGACAAAAAATTTAAAAAAGATGAAAAAAAGATAAACTATACTCCTGCAAGGAAGCCGACCATTGATATAGTATTGAGGTAGTGAGTAAACATAGGGCAGCTATGGGGAGCAATGAGGTGTGTCTGACTTAACCCTATGCTCTACCTATCTAGTCCCTCAGCCCAGGGATGTCCCCTAGTGGTGGAGACTCCCTGTCCTCGTGCCTGGGCTGACTGCCCTGCGTTTACCCTCCTCTCACAAAATAATCACGGCTCCCCAGGTACTGACGGGTTTTACTCGGTGTCCCAGGTAATGAATTACCAACAGGGACACCAACCCACAGGATTAAGCAAAAATAGGTGAACAAAGGTATGTATCACCCATAAACATGAAAGAACCAAAAACGCTGGGGCATCAAGAATGGTGCGTTCCCAGGCTGGTTCTTATAAAACCCCAAGAACCAAAAGCACTGGGGCATCAAGAATGGTACCCAGGCTGGTTCTCATTAAACCCCTACGCGTTTCCCCTATTGCTAGGTTCATCAGGGGGTACTCACAGTCATGGGTAAAACCGTCATATTTATACAGATAGATCAGATATACTTAAGTGATAGTGGAGGACCTAGGTATAGAGACGCAAACGATACCAAGCATAGGACCAAGGGACCAATTGATAAATCCCGCCTGTAAGAGATAGAGACACTGTCAGGTTGGGAGCTTGATATAGAATTATAATATGGCCTCCCATATCTCCACGCTTACTTAGTGTCCAAGGCAGTCTGAGGGCTACAAAGCCCAATAAGGTAAGGGCTAACGTCTTACCCAAGAGGCTGTGGGCAAAGAATTACATAGAGTAAGGTATAATCGGTGCCAACATATTCATTTGCCAGTGCTCATTCAATGGTCCTTACTTACGTTTAGGTTGCGTCCCAGTACGTCCTGTTCCTCCCACTACTCACACTCACTCTATTTTCCTATATGCCCTCTTACCAGCTGTTTGAATTCGGCGCTCATTACTCCGCCCGGCAGGTCACTTCCGGATATCGGACGCCATCATCTGCGTCATTACCGGTCCGTGAGCCGCATGTGTGAGTTATCTCTGGTCTCTGCAGTAGAGGCACAAGTGACGCCGCAGTACCTTGCTTCTGTCAAGTGGAACGCATAAAGCGTCCACTTCCGGTCGGTTGGAACGCATCATGGCGTCATATCCGGTCTGTGAGCCGTCCCATCTACAAAGCATCAGATACTGTGTCATAGGGGGCGGCCCCAAAGATCTGACTGCCAAATAAACGGCATATGCAGGCAGCAGAGACTTAAACAGGCAATATATATTCTATACTATGATATTACAGAGATAAGTTGATAGAGGGCAAGGGGATTCAGTGTGAGAATGATTAGAGTGTCCATTTACATAATTTTCACCTCAATGCACTTCCTAGATACTAAGTGACAACTGGCGCACATCCGATAGTTGGTGCACAATATCTGGATACATAACGTATCCTATTTGTTTTGTCTGGCTGGAATATAATTACCGAGTAGCTCAATTCTGATCAGAGGGAATAAGGGAGGCACATAGCCACCCCCACAGAGATCATAGAAAACAAGAGAAATTGAGTCTTTCATTAATCCCAAGGGGTGCCAGGGATCTGAAGCGATGAATCCAGACGCACTCCTTCTGGAGGATTTTACGGTCCCAGTCCCCACCCCTAGGTGATGATGGGATGGTTTCTAGGACCAAAAATCTAAGGCAATTGGGGTCACCACCATGAATGTCATTAACATGTGATGCGACAGGTGTGATCTTCTTCTTAACCACGTCGTTTACATGTTCACAGATACGCCGCCTGATTTCTCTGATGGTCTTACCTATATAATCCATAGGGCAAGGGCATTGGCAGATGTATACCGCACCCTTGCTCCTACAGTTATAGAAATCCCTAATTTGGTAGGTTTGACCAGTGACTGAGCAGGTAATTGATTTGGCAGTGGAGATGAAGGCACAGGCTTTACAGGAGCCACATTTAAACATGCCAACAGGCTTACGGTCCAGCCAGGTCCCCACTCCACTAGGTGTAGTGTAGTGGCTGTGGACGAGGCGGTCTCTAAGGCTCCTCCCCCGCCTATATGTAACACTAGGTTGTTTAGTGATCACGTCCTTCAGGTCGGGGTCCATGTGTAAAATAGGCCAGTACCTTCTCAACACTGACATTACCTCTGTGTTTGCGGAGTCAAACATAGATATCAGGCGTATTAGTTGTTGCCCACTTAATTCCTTAGGTTTAGGTACGAGGAGCTCGGTCCGTTCCCTGCCTAGGGCATTCTGGAACACGCCCCCAAGAACCGTTTGGGGGTAGCCCCTCTTCCTGAATCTTGTCTGTAGCTTCTTAGCCTCGCTACAGAACGCTCCATCCTCAGAACAGTTTCTTCGGGTCCTCAAGAATTGGCCCCTCGGAATGCCGCGTTTGAGGGGTATCTGGTGATGGCTCTCCCAATGCAGCAGCGAGTTGGTTGCGGTTTCCTTCCTATACATATCTGAAATTAGTTTATCTCTCTCCCTGGTTACCCGTACATCCAGGAAGGGAATTGTATGTAGATCGAATTCGAAGGTAAACTGCAAACCAATGTCGTTTCTGTTGAGGGCCCCGACAAATTCTCGAAGTTCCTCTGACCCACCCTTCCAAATCACGAAGATATTGTCAATATAGCGCGCCCAGAAGGTGATTTTAGCGGACCACCAGGTCACCTCATCTGGGAACATGCATGTGTCCTCCCACCAGCCCAGGAAGAGATTGGCATATGTGGGGGCACAAGGGCTCCCCATTGCCGTCCCCCTGAGCTGGTGGTAGAACCGTGAGTTAAAAAGAAAGAAGTTGTGGGTCAGAGTGAACTCGAGAAGCCTGAGGATGAAGATGTTATGCGCTCTGCAGTGGATATCTCTTGTCTTCAAGAAATATTATGTGGCAAAAAGGCCCTTGTTGTGTGGAATTGAGCTGTATAGGGATTCAACGTCTATACTAGCCAGTATGCATCCCGGGTCCACACTAATCGCCTCAATCTTGCTGAGGAAGTCCATCGTGTCCCTCATGTATGAGGGTAGGGACACGACGAACTCCCTCAGCACGCAATCAATGTAAATACCGCAATTCTGTGTTAGGGAATTTACCCCTGAGACGATTGGGCGACCTTTTAGAGGTGTGAGACCCTTATGCACTTTTGGCAATCCATAAAAGGTGGCTATGGTGGAGTGAGCCGGAAGAAGAAAGTCATATTCAGCCGTTGAAATCAAACAATCTGTCAAGGCATCAGTCAGGATGGTTTTAAGTTCCTCGCTGTAAGTGTCCGAGGGATTCATAGGTAATACCCTATACCCTTCCCTGTCCTTCAAAAGGTCTAGACACATGGTCTGATAAGTTACATGATCGAGGATTACTAAATTGCCACCCTTGTCGGATGATTTAATAATGATCGATTTATCCTTTTCAAGGGCACTGAGTGCTGACATCTCTGCACAAGACAGATTGAAATGTCAGGGAGATATTCCTTCCAATTTTTCAAGATAGTTTGTCACCATCTGCATGAAGATGTCCACACACTCATAATTCATGGGCGGTGGCATCTTCCTGCTAGTAGGTTTTAGGTCGGTGAAAGGTCCCTGTCCTGGACGCCGGCTGCCCTCCTCTCCCAATTCACACAGAGAATGTAATGCGGTCGAATCGCCTTCACTGAGACCAAGTCTAGCACACGTTTGTCTGTCATTATCCCTAAAAAACTTGTGCCACTTGAGACGTCTAGTGAACAAGCTCAAATCCTTTGGCCATGTAAACAGGCAAAAGTTGGTGGTTGGGACGAAAGAGAGACCTTTACTCAATACGCCAAGTTCTAAAGTACTTAGTGTCCGTGACGTTAGGTTAATGACCTGCAGACCTTCCTTCAAGCCTTGTCGGTCCTGTTCCGCAGATGATAGGGGACCTGGCTTTTCTCTAAAAAAAGACACAGACAAAGAGGAGGGGGGAGGATGTGGCGCAGGAAGGCTGTTGGATGTGGCAGCAGCAGAGTATGATAATGGACTAGAGGAGTAGTTTCCCCCCCTTGGGGGCGACCTCTCCCGCCACCACCGCCTCTCTGCCATCGTCGCCTACCCCTTCTTCCGGTCCGTGTGGTGCCTCTACCCCTAACCGATGGTTCAGTGTCGGAGGAGTCCACTTCAGATGTGGACACCTCAGACACCAAAGATGCAGTATTGGTAGGTTGTTGTGTATATGCCCTGTTCTCTCTAAACTCGGAAAGGTCACGAGTGAACTGTCTATGCTTTCTCTCTTTTATAACCGTTTGAAATCTTTCAACGGACGCTTGTAGGGAAGTCTATCGTCTAGCAAAGTCAGGATCGTCCCTGTATGTGAGAGCAAGTTCAATCTGCTCCTGAAGACTGACAGATGTTTTATCAAACATTAGTTTTTCCTCCTCAAGGAGGATTTGCATAAGGCTCAAAGAGCTACACATTAGTTGTTCCTCCCATCTGTTTGTCAGGGACAGTGACGCTATGCGTTCCGCTGGTCTCACCTGAAGACGAAGTCCCTTGGGAACTATCTTGTGTTCAAGATAGCTCTCAAGACAAGTAAAAGTTATGTTTTAAAGGGGTCAATATTGCTGGACATTCCCAGTGTGAAAGTAGCCATAAAGAAAAAAATGTATTAACATGGAAAATCTGCCAAAAAAGTGAAATTTAAAAATTTGATCTCCATTTTCCTTTAATTCTTGTGGAACGCCTAAAGGGTTAACAAAGTTTGCAAAATCTGTTTTAAGTAAATTGAGGGGTGTAGTTTCTACAATGGGGTCACTTATGGGGGTATCTACTATGTAAGCCCCACAAAGTGACTACAGACCTAAACTGGTCCTTACAAAGTCGGTTTTGGCAATTTTTTAAAAAAAATTTTAAGAATTGCTTCTAAAATTCTAAGCCTTCTAACGTCCTAAAAAAAAATAAAAGGACATTTACAAAATGATGCCAACGTAAAGTAGACATATGGGGAATGTTAAGTAATATTTTATGAGTTATCACTTTCTGTTTTAAAAGCAGAGAATTTGAAATTTAGAAAATTGCTAATTTTTCTACATTTTTGGTAAATTTCTGATTTTTTTCATAAAGGTGAAATATATTGACTCAAATTTATGACTCTCGTGAAGTACAATGTGTCACGAGAAAACAGTCTCTGAATAGCTTTGATAAGTAAAAGCGTTCCAAGGCTGGTCAGGAAGGGGGCAAATGGCCCGGATGTTAAGTGGTTAATGTATTTTGTGTAATTCTTAGTTATTACTTCATCTTGGGCGATCTTGAAGATGATTGTAATTTTATGTCCTCTTATCATGTATTTACTAAGAAAATAAACGCCAGGAAATCCAAAACTACAATAAAAATATTTACAGTACAGACCAAAAGTTTGGACACACCTTCTCATTCAAAGAGTTTTCTTTATTTTCATGACTATGAAAATTGTAGATTCACACTGCAAAAGGTAGCTACTTTGAAGAACCTAGAATATGACATATTTTCAGTTGTTTTACAGTTTTGATGCCTTCAGTGTGAATCTACAATTTTCATAGTCATGAAAATAAAGAAAACTCTTTGAATTAGAAGGTGTGTCCAAACTTTTGGTCTGTACTGTGTATATGTGTATGTGTGTATATATGTATATATATGTATATATGTATATATATATATATATATATATATATATATATATATATATATTTTTTTTTTTTTTTTTTTTTTTTTTTTTTCTCCCATCACGCCCCATGACAGCACTGAGAGATCCTCCTCCTTCTGGACAAGAAATAGGAGCTTCCCAGATGTTTAAACTGGTCCACTGCCTTCCACCACTTAGTTCTTTCCTCTTTCCTGTCCAGAGACAGGAGGATTTCTTCTCAGGTCTGTTTTTGGGGCTGCAGGACCTCTAGGGTTAAAAGGACTGAGACCTAGTGGAGGTACCTTTTGGCGTAAGTCTTCACTAGGAGCCGCTGAGAAGCCCGGCGTTTTTCTCCCTTTTTCAGCGCCATAGGGGGATGCTTGTGGCTGCCTCGTGTCCCTTGCCAAGCCGGTGAAGTTCGGCGTGAGGGGGAAGGTGGATCTTCTCTCATTTGCGGCAAGCCGAGTCTGGACGCACGCGTCGCACCGGAAGGGACGCGTGCGTTCCACTGGCCGGAAGGGGAGGAGCCTAAACATGGTGTGTGTTGCGCGGCCCATTTGAAAAAGGGAATGCCAGCCAGCATGGAGGGAGCAGCGGCAAGCAGCTACCTGACCGGACTGCCAGATCTTCCCTTCATTGCCCCTCTTGAAGCCAGCATCATGCAGGAAGAAGGGGAAGTTCAACTACGCACAGACAGGCAGGAGCAGCTTTCCGAATCCAGCATGGTACTCCTGGTGGTAGGAGGAGTTAACCCCCACCATCTCTCTTTGGGGAGTTATTATTGTGGTCAGAATTAGACTGATTGGGGCTATTTTTATTAAATGCAGGTTAAAGAAGCCCCAAGAAAAGCTACCCACAAAAGGAGTGTGGATTTTGCAAGTGTAAATTGGGCCCGTCCCTACCCCAAAACATGTTGCCAACCATGTCTGGATAAGTTAGTAGCAGACGATTTGCCATCTTTATTGCAAAGCATCCAGGATTTAGTTAAAAATGAAGTTCGTTGTTCTGTGGAACATCTAAAAAAAATCCCTGCCTAGCTCATCCAGACATAAGAAGGCTCAGACGATAGTGGAGGATACTACAGATTCTGAGTCTGAGGAGGGCGCCATTGCAAGCTCAGATTCTGAGTCTGAGGATTTGACAGGGAAGCCGTTATTCAGAGTGGAGGATACGGATCTACTATTAAAAGCGGTTAGATCCACGATGGAGCTGGAGGAGGAAAAGGAGTCCAGGTCAGAACTCATGTTTTGAAAGCCTAAAGTCAAAAAAGTCTAGGGTGTTCCCCATTCAGGGTTGTATCAAAGACCTGATTAAACATGAATGGGAGAAGCCCGACAAAAAATTATTTATCCCTTGAGCGGTTAAGAGAAAGTACCCCTTTTGATGATCAAGTAGTATCAGCTTGGCAGGAGGTACCGAGGGTAGACGTCCCTGTAGCAAAAATTAAATAAAAAAAATAAGCTCTTCCATTTGAGGATTTAGGGTCCCTTAAAGATCCTATGGACAAAAGGACAGAGCCTACTTAAGAAAGAATTATACTGCCTTTAAACCCAATATAGTGACTACTTCAGTGGCAAGGTCATTAAAAGTCTGGTTGGAGGAACTAGAGTCTCATATAAAGAACAAGACTCCTAGGGATCAGCTTCTGAAAGCTATACCAACCATGTCCAGAGCAGTAGACTTTATTTCTGATGCCTCCACTGATGCATTGAGACTTTCTGCTAGAGCGGCCGCACTGTCCAATTCAGCCAGAAGGTCCCTATGGTTGAAGGGGTGGAAGGGCGATGTAGCATCAAAGTCTAAGCTATGTGCCCTTCCTTGACAAGGAATTTTTTGTTTGGGTAAGCCTTGGACGATATTTTAGATAAGGCATCTGATAAGAAAAAAGATTTCCAACACCGTCCTTTCCTAGACGGCTGAAGCCATTTCGGTATAGTGAGAGAAGGAAGGGTTTTGGGGATCAGAAGAAAAGAAGGGAATGGAGATCGGATAAATAAAAAAGCGTGCTGTTTAAATCCAGACCTCAGACTTAGAGTTCCTCTCAGCAATGAAGGTCGTCTCTCTTTGTTTTCTCCTGCCTGGCGAAATATTACCGCAAGCGCCTGGGCATGAGGTATTATAGAGGAAGGCTACTGCCTAGACTTAAAAAGGTGGTCCATCTGAAAGGCTCAGAGAATCACCAGGCGGACTTTCTCAGCAGGCACAGATTCAGCCAGGCGACTTGGTGTCTGAATCAGGAGGTATGTCACCAAATAGAAGCCCTATGGGGATCTCCCACAATAGATCTATTCGCCTCGGTAGAGAACAAAAAGTGAGAAAGTTTATTTTCTCTGAGCAGGGAGGATCAGTCGATAGGCACAGATGCGCTCTCACAACCATGGGGGAAGGACCTAGTCTATGCGTTTCCTCCCATCAGCCTACTGCCCAGAGTGATCCAGAAGATCAGGAGGGAGCAGGCAGCAGTGATCCTAATAGCACAGTTCTGGGCGAGAAGAGTCTAGTTCGCCTGGTTGAGGAGACTATCAATAGCTGGTCCCTGGATACTTTCAGAAAGACAGGACCTATTATATCAGGGCCCTCTACATCATCCGGAAGTGAATAACCTGCACCTGACAGCCTGGATTTTGAGAGGCGATTCTTCAGGTCCAGAGGTCTATCAGAACAAGTGATTGGGACTTTTCTAGCCAGTAGGAAAAAGGTCACCTCGGAAATCTATCTGAGGGTATGGAAGACCTTCCTTCAGTTTGTAGGGCCAGGCCTAGACTTGAGCTCACCCAACATCCCTTTAATTCTGAGTTTTTTGCAGGAGGGTCTTAACAAAAAGCTTAAACCTAGCGCACTCGAGGTCCAGTTCTCGGCACTGAGTGCTCTCTTTGACCTTTTTAGATTAGCTACTCATCACTAAGTCAAAGGGTGTATTAAGGGTTCCTCTAGACTATGTCCTACAGTTAAATCTAAATCGGCCCCGTGGGACCTTAACCTGGTGCTATCCACTCTAACCAAGGCCCAGTTTGAGCCCCTTGTTGACATCTCCTTAAAGATGCTATCCTATAAAACTATTTTTAGTGGCCATTACATCCGCCAGACAAGTAGAACTATCCGCTTTGTCATCTTCCCCGCCATATACTCAGATTCTAGAGGATAGAATTGTATTCAAACCGGATCCTGCATTCCTGCCCAAAGTAGTTTCTGTATTCCATAAATCTCAGGAAATGGTTCTCCCCTCTTTTTGTCAGAACCCAAAGAATGAGGGGGAAGAGTCCTTTCATACTTTAGACGTGAGAAGGTGTGTCTGTGCATATTTAGAGTCTACGAAGGGCTTTAGGAAAACCCCACAACTCTTTGTTCAGTTTCAGGGTCAGAACAGAGGCTCGAAAGTCACAAGCCGTACCTTAGCCAGGTGGGTCAAGAGAGCGATAGGTCTGGCATATTCACTAGGGCTGTAGCCTCTTCCTGGGCAGAAAAAGGGTGCGCTACCATTGAGCAAATTTGTAGGGCAGCAAGGTGGAGTTCCCTCTCTAGGTTTTATAAGCACTACAGATTGGACCTTTCATCTGTGCAGGATATGTATTTTGGGAGAAAGGTGCTGCAGGCTGTAGTCCCTCCCTAATAGTCATCTAGTCTAATCTCTCACAGGTGCTGTCATGGGGCGTAATGGAAATACTTCAATACCGGTAAGAGTAAATGTTTTTCATGAGCCCATGACAGCACCTACATAATTCTCACACAAAAAAAAATTATATATATATATATATATATATATATATATTCTCAAAAAAAATAAAATAGAAAATATGAAATCTAAGTGTTGTGCCAAAGAGGAGATATGCCTGAACATATGTTTGGCGCAGTTTTCCTTGTGTTGTTTTTTGCTTGTGTTCTTAGTTTCACTGTATTTAGGTGTATTGCTGGTCCCAGGAATCTTGTCAAATACTGAGTGGTGGAAGGCAGTGGACCATTTTAAAGATCTGGGAAGTTCCTGTTTCCTGCCCGGAAGGGGGAGGATCTCTCACAGGTGCTGTCATGGACTCATGGAAAACATATTACCGGTAAGAGTAATTGAAGTATTTTCGGTCTATATACATACATATATATCATAGATGGAGTTGAGCGGACAACTGGATGTTCGGGTTCGGCCGAACTTGAGAAAAAAGTTTGAGTTCGAGACCCGAACTTGACCCCGAACCCCATTAAAGTCAACGGGGACCCGAACTTTTGAGCACTAAAATGGCAGTAAAAATGTCATGGAAAGGGCTAGAGGGCTGCAAATGGCATCAAAATGTGGTTAAGAGCATGGCTATAACTTTTTTATTTTTTCATCTATATAGCTTTGAGGGCTTGTTTTTTATTTACGGGATAAGTTGTAGTTTTTAATGGCGCCATTTTGGGGTACACATAACTTTCTGATTAACTTTAACTCTTTCTGGGAGGGAGATGGGGGAAAAATAGCAATACTTTACATTATAAATTTTATGGCGTTCATTTTTTGGTACAAATAACATAATATCTTTATTCTCTGGGTCAGTACGATTGCAGTGATACTAAATACTTATAATTTTGTTAAATTTTTTATAATTTTGTTTACGTTTTACTACTTTTTTTTTTGCAATAAAACCCCTTTTATTAACCCAAAAAATGATTTTGCATTGCCACTTCACAAGACCAATAACTTTTTCTTATTTTTTTTTTATGGAATTGTGTGAGGGCTTGATTTTTGAAAGACGACTTGTATTTTTCATTGGTATGATTTTGGAGTAAATGCCGCCTTTTGATCGCTTGTTATTACGTTTTTTTCGGTGGAAACAAAGAATAAATTCGAAATTCTGTCTTTTTTTTATTTATTTTATTTTTACGGCGTTCACCATAGGGGATAATTTATGTAATATTTTTGTAGTCCCGGTCGTTACGGACGCGGCAATACCAAACATACGGGGGATATTTTCCTTTTGCAATTTTCTTTCATTGAAAAGCATATTTTCAATGGAAAAAAAAGCATATTTTTTTATTTTATGGAATTTTTTTTAATTTTATAAATGTGTATTTTTTTTTTCATTTTTTTTTTTTTTTTTACTACTTAATAGTCCCACAAGGGGACTATAATAAGCAGTATTTTGATTGCGTTTAAAATGTAATGCATTATCTCTATAATGCATTGCATTTCAATAGCAATGCTATTCAAACATTGACCAGCAGGCTGCGCCAGAGAGGCACAGCCTGCTGGAGATAACTGAAGACAGGCTCAGGGCCCTGATCGGAAGCAAGGTAAGCTACCCAACACATCAGCACCCCACGATCGCATTTTCGGGGTGCTGATGGGAGACAGAGGGAGTCCGCTCCCTCTGTCACCACTTTACATGCAGCGGGCGCCATTGCGCCCGGCATGTAAAGGGTTAAACAGCCCGGATCAGCACTCCTGCTGGTCCGGGCTGTTAGAGCAGGGCCCCGGCTCTTATGTGAGAGCCTGGTCCGCGCCCGCGCTCCCCGCTGCACGGGGGAGCCGTGCAGCGCTTGGACTGGGCCGCAGTAAAAACGCGGTGGCCCAGCCTAAGGCCCCTTAGTGACCGCCGTAAAAACTTGTATGGGTGGTCACTAAGGGGTTAATACCCTTGCCTGTGTCCATTATCCCATGGCAACATATTGCTTAGGGCATGTGGTAATCTGAGGGGTACCTGACTGATTTTCAAAAAAGGATCACTTTGTACATCTGCCCGATATGCCAGTTTGCTGACTGCCCTGACCTCAGACTGTGTTTATTTGATTACTTGTACTCTGCCTGCCCTGACCTCTACCTCTCCCTGACTACACTTTTGCCTGATCCCTCTGTGCTCCAGGATAATGCCGATAGTAATAGCCCAAAGCATAATCTGTTGGTTCAAAGAGGTTCCACATCCATTGGTGTTAAGAATCTCTACTTTCTCGCCCATATTCATTGGGGGGGACACAGAAACCGTGGTATAGCTATATCCTCTAAGAGGCGTTGACACTAGTAAAAGCTGTTAGCTCCTCCCCTGGCAGCTATACCCCCTCCAACCTGGAGAGAGAGCTTCAGTTTTTTCTAGTGTCAATAGGAGGCAAGACCTCCATGCTCTGCAGGGTAGCTTCTTCTATCAGTTGGGAAACAGTGGTCGCCTTGCCTCTCTGTTCTCCCGGGGGGAGCACGCCAGTGTTGGTCTGCCACACTTCCTCCTCCCCCCACAAGAAGACAAGGTGGACCAGGGCAGCCTCGCTCCCCTGCATACCGCCAGCTAAGTTGTTACCTAGGTCCACCAAAGAGGAGACCCTCCCGCCATACCAGACTCCTGCCACTTCGGTGTGCCAGCTACTGAGGTGACCCTGCTGGAAAAGGTACCCTATGGGCCCACTTAGGGAGGGTGAAGAGAAGAGGATGAAGATGGGCGAGTAAGGGACTAGGTTAGTATGTTAACACTCTCCTTCCCTCCCTCCTTCCTCCCTATTTGGCAAAGCACCGGGCTCTCTGCTTCCCCCTCATTCCCCACGATTCCCTCCCTTTCCCTCTGTGCCGACACTACACGGGCACATAGGGGGTTAACGGCCGGGTATGGCTGTCTCCTGCAGGCACGGTTAGCGCACCGCTGTGCTCTGAGTTTTTACCTCGCTACAGGAGGGGAGCGGAGGAGGCTCCCGCTCCCCAGCGCCATAGTCCCCTTCTAGGGAGCGGGCGCCAAGCGCGCTTCTCCTGAGCAGCACCGCCAGCTCTGTGTCCAAGCGCTGTTAAATTTAGGCCCCGGCTTCACTTTGGGACTACTTCTTCCTCCGGCTCACGCAGCGTTCTCCACGGCCGGAGGGCGCATTCTAATGGGCGTCTTCTCTCTACTTCTCTTACACCCCCCTGTGCATTCCGGCGGCAGTGTCCATCAAACTTTCATCCCCGGGTATTGGGGGGGGGGGGCTTCAGCTGGTGCGAATTCTTCCCGCCTTACTTCCGCCCCTCCCCTCCAGCAGAGTCCCGGCCCCCGATTTTCAGGTCAGTTAACCCTTCCTGGCCAGCTATCTCTTGAGGCTGGCGCAGGATTATTGTCTATCTGCAAGGCAATGGGGTTAATGCCGCTAATTTAACCCCTTCCTGCCTCTTGTCACCTGAGGCTGGGCATCCCAGTTTTATAAATAATAAAAAGGCCATTTTGAGTCCTGCCCCCTCAGGCCTCATCGCCGCAGGACCGTGTCAGACTGGGCCAGTGTCGTAGCACGGACAGAGGAGGACCTCTCAGTTCCCAATCCACCCTCTGGGGTTGCTTGATTGGTATTCTCCACCTGCGTAATCCAATGGTGGACATCCGGACCTTCCCAATCACCCTCCGGGCAGTTTGTTTGATGGGCACCACCTGCGCAATCCAATGGTGGACCTCCAGACCATTCCAATCGCCCTTTGTGGCCGTGATTGCGGTGCTATATTCCAAGATGGCATCCGAGGTAAACAGCAGTACTTGTCGTACGCATTACCCCCTTCCTTAGGCGGAGTATTTGCACTACTACTGGATGCAGTACTCCCTTAGATATTACCTCCTTCCATTGGGGTCTAAACGCACTAGAACAGTTTCAGTGCTGGCAGTAGGCGTTCCCCCTTTTAGTTGGTGGCGGAACTGGATTCCTACTGGGGACAGTACTTAATGTATGCATTAGCCTCTTCCATCGGTGGTGCTATGGCATTATCCCTGGTTCAGTATTTACTGTTATGTCTTACCCCCTTACATATGTGGGGAATTGATAGGGGCGCTTGCTCCATATGCCTTGCCCTTTCCGTAAGAGGCGTACTCTCTCTACTTGGATTCAGTTCCTGCTAGATGCATTACCACCCTTCATGGTGAAGTACTTGCACTACCATGGAGTGCAGTGCTTGCCGTAAGCATTACCCCCTTTCATTTGGTCGGATAATTGCACCATTGCCCCTTCCACAAGTGATCCACTACAATGGGGAATGAGTACACATCTTGGATGTTGCACTTCAACTATGCCATGGCTATAGATGACTTAGCTTGGTATTTCGGTGCCGCCAGTAGATACTGTGGCTGTTTCCATGTTGTGTCCTTTTCCTTCGGTGCCAGTTTGGGGCATGAATATGACAACCTCTATCCTCACAGGGTTGCCTAACGTCACTCGTGTGTCCTAGCGTCCCCTATCTCCATGGTCCTCCACTGTTCCTCCACTGTTCCAATATGTGTCAACAATATGTAGTGCGTACACCATGGCATATAATATTGTGATTATCTTCCAGCAAGTCGAGTGTTACACTGACTCTATATTCTCTATCCACCATTCCTGATGTGGGAAGTGGTTGTGCTGACACTCTGGTTTAGCTTTGCAGCGTGTTCTTCTCCGCTGGTACTAGCGTTCGCAGTCGCTGCAGTGGGGCATTCCCTCAGGCAGGGGTTCTACCCTGACACTGGCTTGGCGGTTGTTCCTGTTCAACGCCCTGTGGTCCTGGGTGTTTGGTTTAGCCCTTGGTTTCTTGATGGGTCAGGTTCGGCGCTTTCTAGTCTTTTCCAGCGTCCTCTGACTCACCCGGGGCCCATAATATCCTTCCTTCAGGGAGTGGCACCTACGGTTCCTCCATACCATCCTACTTTACCGCCTTGGGATCTGAACTTTGTCCTTTCAGCCCTCCGGAATTCTCCCCTTGAACCCTTGCGAGAGATGTCACTCCAACTCCGGAGTTTTTTCTTGTGGCTATTACATCCATCAGACGGGTGTCCGGGTTGGGGTGCTCTCTTGCAGAGAACCTTCCTGGTTCTTAACAGGGATAAGCGGTTCTCCAGCCCGTTCATTCCCTTCTCCCGACGGTGGTCTCTGATTTCCATTTCAATTAAGAAATTGTCCTTCCATCACTGTGTCCCTCCCCTTCACACCCTAGGGAAAGGGAGTTACAGCATTTGAACGTTGTCAGGGCTCTATTTATTTTCCAGCCTCTAGTTCCTTCCGGTGTACGGACTCCTCATTATTATTATTATTTTTTTTTTTTATTATTTTTTTTCTCCTCCCAGAGGGTCCTCGCAAGGCATTGGCGGATTCCAGGGTGGCAATTGCACATCTGCAGTTGCTGAAGCATACTGCACCCGGGGCAGGGTTCCACCCTTCGGTTTCATGACTCACTCCACCAGAGCAGTGGGCGCTCTTGGGCTCGGAGGCTTCAAGGTTCAGCCGCGCAGTTCTGCAAGGTGGCTACTGTCCTCCTTACGCACATTCACAAAATTTTGCCAGGTGCATACTTTTGCATCGGAGGGCGCTTCCTTGGGCCGCATGTTCTTGCAGGCGGCAGTTCTTAGTTGCCTGCAGGGACGCTTGCTCCATGGGTCTGTGGTTTTCCCCTCCCTGTGGACTGCTCTTGGACGTCCCACGGTTTCTGCATCCCCAATGAATATGGGTGAGAAAATGACATTTTTTTAAAACTTACCAGTAAAATCTTTTTCTCGCTCTTCATTGGGGGACACAGCACCCACCCAGTAATGTTGTTCGGCCACAGTTGTGGCTGTTGCTGGTTAGAACCTAGTTGGGTTCTTGGCATTGTTGGTGTTACACGTTATTTTGTTGGTTTACTTGCTTCTCCTACTGCTTCTGCACAAACTGAAGCCCTCTCTCCAGGCTGGAGGGGGTATAGCTTCCAGGGGAGCAGCTAACAGCTTTTACTAGTGTCAATGCCTCCTAGAGGACATAGCTATACCAAGGTTTCTGTGTCCCCCCAATGAATATGGGTGAGAAAGTAGAGATTCTTAACTCCAATGGATGTGGAACCTTTTTGAACCAACAGATTATGCTTTGGGCTATTACTATCGGCATTATCCTGGAGCACAGAGGGATCAGGCAAATGTGTAGTCAGGGAGAGGTAGAGGTCAGGGCAGGCAGAGTACAAGTAATCAAATAAACAGTCTGAGGTCAGGGCAGGCAGCAAACTGGCATATCGGGCAGATGTACAAAGTGATCCTTTTTTGAAAATCAGTCTGTATCCCCCAATAAAGAGCGAGTAACAGATTTTACTGGTAAGTTTTACAAAAATCTCATTTTTACAGTGGGACAACAGATCAGTAATTTGTACACTGACCTGTCACAACAAATGCCCATGAGGGACATGGAGGATCGGTCATTCGGTGTAAACCAGTGTTGGGCAGTTGTCCAGGACAGCTGCCATTACTGCTTTAATGCTGTGTGTCCAAACACTGTGTAAGCTTTTAATACAATGGTAATAGTGTATCATTTCACGTTAAGCCCTCCAACTTTGTGTGTGCGATGGCAAGGCCTGGACCGTCATGGATATCGGTCATCCATCAAGGCTCGGGCCTCATTCCCTGGCCATACTGTCTGCAGCCAGCGCGATGCTGTGAAATCATCATGCCTGCTGGGTAGAAGAGGGCAGGGGCCAAGTGCTGAGGATTATTTGTCGGTTTCTACACTTATCTACTCAGCAGTCAATATGACTGCATTGTGTCTGCTTGGGTGAGTGCGATGTGCTCTGTATATGGGAGGAAAGAGGCTAGGTGAGTATCAATGTTTTTTATTTTATTTACAACGTCCACAGGATCACGAAGGGGCATAACTGCTGTGCAGGGAAACAGTTATTGAGTGGTTGGGAAGTGCTATAGCAAGCATGTGTGGTCTTGACTAGCCATGGTTGGGGGGTTGGAGGGGCATTAAAAAATTTGCTTTGGGGCCCAGCCTTTTTTGTTACACCCCTGCACTCTCCCATGATGTAGTACATAATGGGGTACGAAGGGTAAAAGAGTCTATCAGCCGTTCTCACCATGCTAAACTGCTGAAACTAGGCTTGAGAGAGCAGTGTAAACATACTTTTTTTGTAAAGAGTTTATTATTGAGAATAGTGTGAATATGAAGTTTTATTCTGCCACATTCTACTGCAAGTGCCCAGGATGGAGCTTCACTGTGAAGTGCTCTACATTGAGTTGCTACACAACTCTGCTCTAAGTAACAACTGTAGCATGCAACCAGGAGACCGCTACATCTGTCATCCAGAGCGGAGAGCCTGTGAAGCAGTTCAGTGCATGGTGTACTTCCTAGTTAGGCCCCAAAAGGTACGTATCGCAACAGTTCAGTCCAAACACAGAAGCCTTTGAAAAACCTAGAATAAAATGAATGCATAAAGTATATCTCAAAAAGTCTTCATTGGGAGTTTCAAAGGCCAATACCACAATATGAAATACTAGTAACTAGAGTTGTTGCGATACCAAATTTTTGATTCGATTTTGAAATCATAAAAAAGTATTGCAATACTCGATACCACGCGAAAAAATAAAACAAAAAAGCCACATGCATTCCGCATTTTAAAAAATGACAAATCGCGCAGTTTTTATTTATTTTATTTTCCGGCGTTCACCGCACTTTTCTGACTTGGCGATTATGTTTATTTATTGTTTATATATTTTTTATATGTGAAATTGGGGAAAGGGGGTGATTTATACATAATATTTTGGTGTTTAAAAAAAACTAAACTTTTTATTTAATAACTATTTCCCCCCTTAGGGGCCAGAACCTGAGATCTTTTAATCCCTTGTCCTATTCACCCTAATATAGCTCTATCAAGGTGAATAGGACTTTACACTCTCCCTGCTGCCCTGTGCATAGTACACACAGCAGCAGGGAGCCGACTATGGCAGCCAGGGCTTCAGTAGCTTCCTGGCTGCCATGGTGACCGATCGGAGCCCCAGGATTACACTTCTGGGGCTCCGATCAGAAGCTGCCACTGCACCACCAATGAAGAGGAGGGGACCCTGCGGCCACTGCCACCAATGATTTTAATACTGGGCGGTTGAGAGGGGCGGGCGTCACCAATTATTTGAATGGGGGGGGCACACTGCGCCATCAATGATAATTACCCCTTAATACAGGAGGCGGGTACTGGCAGCAGATCAGCGGCACTTAACCCCGCAGATGCCGCACCTGAGGGGTTAACTGCCGCTGATCGCAGTTCCCTGACAGTGGCAGGGTGCCAGCTATGTGATTCTGCTGCCGGCACCTGCCTCCTGTATTAGGTGTTAAAGGCCACCTTATATGGGTCTGGACTTTAAGTAGCAGGTTACACAGAGCGGCGCCCAGAGATGTCCCGGCACTTACTATTATTCTTGGGTGCCGCTCCATTCGCCCGCTGTGCCCCATTACTGTCTCCTGCTTCTTATGCTAATTACTATCGGAGCAATGGGGAGGAGACATCAGCTTCTCTAGTGGGCGTTCCTTCTCCATGGCTGTAGTCCTGTCCAATCACATTGCAGGGAGAAGGAATGCCCAGGAGAGAAGCTGATGTCTCCTCCCCATTGCTCCTATGGTAATTAGCATATGGGGCACAGCAGGCGAATGGAGTGGCGCCCAGGAATAATAGTAAGTGCTGGGATAACTCTGGGCGCCACTCTATGTAGCCTGCTACTTAAAGTCTGGACCCAGGAAAAGTCCCATCATTGGTGGCGCAGTGCGCCCGCTCCTCTCTCCATTTATTGGTGGCAGCGGCAGCACCTGCAGGAGGGACAGACTGCTTCCTTCTCCCCTGTGCTGCTGAGGGATCCAGTAAGCTCATGTTCAGAGATACTAGACTGCGCATCAGCGCAGCCCAGTATCGGAAAAAATGTAAATCTCTGTATCGTATCGATACAGGACAAAAGTATTGATTGGGTATCAAAATTTCGATACCCGCAGCAACCCTACTAGTAACACATTTCCAAACAGGAAAGCTATTGATAAAAATTCTAAAATGTATGAAATGAACTGTAGGAGCGATAGGCCGATGGTTTTGGATTATGTGAAGTCTGGAAAAGTAGTATTGCAAGAAAACCATCTTGAATACGGATTGGATAGATTGTTGCTCTTTGATTTAATGTAAAAGATTAAAGGAGTATGCCAGGATTTTAATGCTAATGGCTTATTCTCAGTAAACCCCATCAATATCTCAGGATGGGCCATCAATATCACAATCCTGAATAATAAAACTTGTGCTGATCATAAAATCACAAAGATGATTCCAAAAAGGATAAAACCAAGTCCCTTTCCAATCCTGGATTTCACTTCCAAAGTTATTTAATCTCTTAATGCTGACAATGCATCCACTTGGTTGCCAACGGTTATTTCACCTCCATTTGATATCCTCAAGTCCTGCAGCAATTCCTTTGGTGGAAAGCCCACAACACAAGACTAAGGGCTCATGCACACAAACCTATTTTTTGTCCTGTGTCCGTTCCTATTTTTTGCGTCTCATATGGGGAGCTATTCACTTCAGTGGGGCCTTAAAAAAAAAAAAGAAGATAAAATTTACTCCATGTGCATTCCATGTCCTCCTGACCAGTGCTGTACGGCTGATTGGGTGGGTGTAGGAGCTGCGCCCACCCGATCAGCAGGAGCGGTTCGGCAGTCACTGATAGCCTGGCCCCTGCTGTATGTGCCGGCATCAGGGAAACCACCAATGCCGACATATTATCCCTTGCTATGCCGTTGTCAGCGCTGACCGCGATGTGTGTGGAGGGAACTCCCTCCCTGTCCCCATAGGTTCCCTGTGCTGCGGTGATGGAGACCCAATGGCTGGGAAGACAGCCTGATGCCTTCCTCGAAAGCCTGTGAGACCTAGCCCCCTGGGTCTCACAGACAAGCAGACTGTAAGTGTATTACACTGTGTAATACACTTACAGCCAATGCATTACAATACAGATGTATTGTAATTATCACATGATCTTCCCCGTCAGGTGAACACCATAAAAAAAAATTAACTGTGCTAAAACAACCATTTTTTGGTCACCTTGCCTCACAAAAAGTGTAATACCAAGCGATCATAAAGTCTTAAATATCCCAAGACAATACCATAGGACAATCGCTCAAAAAATTAAAAAATGTATGGCTCTTACTGTGTAAAACTTAAAGGATAACTGTCACTTAGACCCTAATTTCAATTTTCATATATGTAGTTACTAATAACATGATATTCCCGAATCAGTTACTATTAGACTTACCCCATATTTAATAAGATTCAGCCCTTAGCAACCAGTCTGCATAAAACTGCAATTTCACTATTCAGTTAACAACTCACCCTGAGGCTAATCCCGCCTGCCCTCACTAGCCAGTAACAATAGCCCCCCAAAAGTGTCAGTAACCAGAGCCCTCCCCCATAAAGGTTAAATCTCCTGCAGCACAAAGGGGTCCTCTTACAACATGTTGCTTTCATTTATACACTGAGCAGAAGGCAGATCTCCCTTCCCTGTTGTGCGCTGCTTCGACTCTGCATTGTCCCAGCTCTGCTGAGTGAGGGAGCGTCTGCCAAGCGCAGGGACAGGGAGAAGTGCACACAGCCCAGGCACTGTTATCAGCTGGTGGGGAGGACCTGGCTTTAATCATTTACCTACAGTCCCTGGCTGTCTGTAATCTGACCTTGCACACAGCCTCCTTCTGCGTCCTCCGTCCTTCAACAGATAGACGGACCATGCCTAGCAACCTGATTTTAAGCACAGGTAAAAATAGGCAGTACAGGGAACAAAACTGTGGAATTAAGGGGTAATTTAATACACAGTGAAAAGTTGAAATAGGGCCACCAAGGAGATATTAATCACCACAATCCAATACTCCAAAAAAATATATATATATATATATATGTATATGACAGTTATACTTTAGCAAAAATAAAAATAGAGATATTAGTTATTGCTGCATCTGGAGTAGACAGATGGGAATGATGACTGATAATTATTTTATGAGGCATTACTAGCTGTCTTAAAAATAGAAATTCAAATTGTAAATTTTTCCAACTTTTTGGTAAATTTTAGATTTTTTTTTATATATCGACTCAAATTTACCAATGGTTTGGATAAGTAAAAGCGTTCCAAAGTTATTACCACATAAAGTGACACATGTCAGATTTGCAAAAAATGGCCTGGGCAGGAAGGTGAAAACTGGCCTGGGGTAGAAGGGGTTAAAAACAGGCAGGATTTATTGTCGTGAAATAAAAGCAATATCGAGCTAATGTCTGTAAAGTACTGTGGAACATAGTAATGGCCAGCATGCCAACAAACCATATTAGGGCTGCAACGATTAATCTTTGTAATCGATAATAATCGATAACTGGATTCGTTGTCGACGAATCCAGTTATCGAATAATCGCCAATTCGTTGCTATGCGGGCGGGCAGTTTACTTTAAGTCACTGCATCTTTATTTTTCCTTACAATGACGCTCCAGTAACAGTCACGTGAGTAAGTGACGTTACGCCGCCCTCCGCTCTGCCTGTTAGTTGTTACTGGAGCGTCACGATTGTAAGGTAAAATAAAGATGCAGTGAGTGATTAGTCTGCTGTGAGCAGCAGGGCCGGGGCTGTTATGGGTAGGGGGGATCGGTCTATGGCACTGCTATGGGGAGGGGGGATCTGTGCACTGTTATGGGGAAAGGGATCTGTGCACGGTTATGCCCATAACAGTGCACAGATCCCCCTCTCCATAACAGTGCACAGATCCCCCTCTCCATAACAGTGCACAGATCCCCCTCTCCATAACAGTGCACAGATCCCCCTCTCCATAACAGTGCACAGATCCCCCTCTCCATAACAGTGCACAGATCCCCCTCTCCATAACAGTGCACAGATCCCCCTCTCCATAACAGTGCACAGATCCCCCTCTCCATAACAGTGCACAGATCCTCCTCTCCATAACAGTGCACAGATCCCCCTCTCCATAACAGTGCACAGATCCCCCTCTCCATAACAGTGCACAGATCCCCCTCTCCATAACAGTGCACAGATCCCCCTCTCCATAACAGTGCACAGTTCCCCCTCTCCATAATAGTGCACAGATCTCCCTCTCCATAACAGTGCACAGATCCCCCTCTCCATAACAGTGCACAGTTCCCCCTCTCCATAACAGTGCACAGATCCCCCTCTCCATAACAGTGCACAGATCCCCCTCTCCATAATAGTGCACAGATCTCCCTCTCCATAACAGTGCACAGATCCCCCTCTCCATAACAGCGCCACCCACAGATCCCTCTCTCCATAACAGCGCCACCCACAGTTCCCTCTCTCCATAACAGCGTCGTCCACAGATCCCCCTCTCCATAACAGCGTCGTCCACAGATCCCCCTCTCCATAACAGCGTCGTCCACAGATCCCCCTCTCCATAACAGCGTCGTCCACAGATCCCCCTCTCCATAACAGCGTCGTCCACAGATCCCCCTCTCCATAACAGCGTCGTCCACAGATCCCCCTCTCCATAACAGCGTCGTCCACAGATCCCCCTCTCCATAACAGCGTCGTCCACAGATCCCCCTCTCCATAACAGCGTCGTCCACAGATCCCCCTCTCCATAACAGCGTCGTCCACAGATCCCCCTCTCCATAACAGCGTCGTCCACAGATCCCCCTTTCCATAACAGCGTCGTCCACAGATCCCCCTTTCCATAACAGCGTCGTCCACAGATCCCCCTCTCCATAACAGCGTCGTCCACAGATCCCCCTCTCCATAACAGCGTCGTCCACAGATCCCCCTCTCCATAACAGCGTCGTCCACAGATCCCCCTCCCCATAACAGCGCCGTCCACAGATTCCCCCCCCCCCCCCCCCATAACAGCGTCGTCCACAGATCCCCCCCCCCATAACAGTGCCATCCACAATTTGTTTTAAATATGGCCTTTGAACATAATTTTTCAAGTAAAATCATATAAACCGCTTTGTTTTGTAATTTTGTCGTTTTTCTCGATTAATCGTAGAAATTAATCGGCAACTAATCGATTATTCAAATAATCGTTAGCTGCAGCCCTAAACAATATAATGTCCCTTTAAAGGGATTGGCTCACTTCAGCAAATGGCATTTATGATGTAGAGAAAGTTAATACAAGGCACTTACTAATTTATTGTGATTGTACATATTGCTTCCTTTACTTACTAGATTCCCTTTTTCATCACATTACACATGGTTTGTTTCCATGGTTATGACCATCCTGTAGTCCTGCACTTTTTTTACAGTGTGCAAGCACAGCGCCACTGCTGGATTGCAGGGTGGTCATAACCATGGAAACATATTGCAAAGGAGGCAATATGGACAATCACAATACATTAGGAAGTGCCTTTATGAACTTTATCTACGTGATAAACGCTGAAGACTAAAGTGAGACAACCCCTTTAAAGAGTAATTCAACTTTTATATCAATTTTTATTAGGATGACCCTAATAAAACTATTTCTAATGTACTTTATTTATCAATTTAGTATTTATCCAACGCCTCGTCTCTAAAGGGCACCATTCACTGTGCGCTTAAAACTCAGTTCTCCATATACCGCTGACAGCTCAGCGGCATATGGAGTGAAATTTATGAATAGGCAGCAGCAGTTCTGTGAGTACGTGCAGGAGCGCACATTACTGCTCCTGCCCGTGCTCCCCGGAGGATTACTAACTCCTACTCTCTACCCATGCACTATGCCAGAATTAGCTGAGCGGAGCGGGCTTCTGCTTCTGCCTGCTCCACTAAGCTTCTTATGCATGTCCGCTCTCAGCGCAACTCGTTCATAAATGTCACACTCTGTATTAGGCTACTTTCACACTAGCGTTTTTGCTGGATCTGGCAGGGTTCACCAAAAACGCTACCGTTACTCAACCATCTGCATGCGTTATAAACCGATCCGGCTGTATTATCTGTAATATCACCAATACGGATCCGTCATGAACTCCATTGAAAGTCAATGGGGGGGACGGATCAGTTTTCTATTGTCAGATTGTGTCAGAGAAAACTGATCCGTCACCATTGACTTGCATTGTGGGTCATGACAGATCAGTCTTGCTCCGCATCTCCGGTATGGGATTGCAACCAAACGGAATGCATTTTGGAGGCTTCTGTTGTGTTAAGTTATGTTTTGTCCCTATTGACAAGTATATTAGTGGGTGAGGTAAGAAATCATCATGGTTTTTGTGTGTAAATGGATGAGTCTGTATGTACTGTATATGCATTGTAGTATTATAGATCTATTGATTTTATTGATATATGTACATATATGAACTGTTGCTTATTCATGATCCTTATGCTTCCAGTGCCCTCCCACCAATGATTGACCGTTTTTTTTTTAGAGTCCTATTTTCACTTATTCCTACTAGATGTTTATGAATGGATTGCCAGCTAGGTGTTATCAATTGTGGTAGTGGTCCCCTGCACAGTTGCAATCATTTACCAGTGTCGGACTATGCAAAGACATGTCAGATACCCACCAACTGCCAACATTCACTAAACAGTTCCCGGCTACACTTCTAGTAAGAATAAAAGGAATTGCACAACATAGTTATATGAAAAGATGCTCCAGAATTGTTATTGCATGGGAAATTCAAGCAGTTACTAAAACAGACATGTCAGAATAAGAGACTAGTTAATTTAATATTTTTTCCTTCTTTCCTCACACAGATATTTTGAGCAACGAGATCTAGCTGATCCTAGTGACCCATCTTGATGTTATACAACTACCCGACCCCCATTTTTTTTCCTACACAGCAATACCTAAACCCAAGGATTAAATTGTGCACCAACGTTCTTTTCTTTTGCAAATTTTGAGAGAAAAGTATTATCATAATCAATGTTTGCATGTTAATATCTTCCAAATCAGTAGTAATAATGAACTTGGCATCAAAGACTCAAAAAAATAAATCAATGCTGATCTACACTTTAATCATTTACCGCACTTATTGGCCAATAATAGTGTGTAAGTGCCTAAAAGGTTTTGGAAAACATATGTTCATACCGTTTAACTCCCCTGCATTGAACCCAGATCCTGCTAGAAGGACCTGCATGAATTCCTTGCTGGGACTGATGCGGTTGAAGCCGTTTGTAGCATGTAAAACTGTGAAACTTACAGATCCTTATTTGTATTGCTTCATTCTCTTACTGTTTTGTGCATGTGGATATTTGCCTCTGCCTTTTTTCATGAGATCTAAACATATATATTTTGTATACATAAAATGACACAAATTACTATGTTATTGAATAACATACTGTTATGCAGAGGTCAGTCTTCCTCCCCTTTAAATGTTTAAGAAAATTTTACCGTATGTAATTTTATGTGCTAACTATACAGATAAATACTTTAAAGGGGTTCTCTGGAAATGACCATCAGCAACTTGTCCTAGTGTGGAATAGGATTGGTTGCCTCTATTAGCAGAGCTGACTATGGGGAGGGGGGGGGGGGTTCGGGGATGAGGCCTCACTACAGTTCTCTACAATAGGTGGTAATGATGCAATTCTGCCTTTTTGATATGCCATCATGGCTGAGCAACCTGACAGGAAAACTCACCAATATGTAGTATATGCAAGTGCTAGAGCAGTGATGGTGAACCTTTAAGAGACAGAGTGCCCAAACTGCAACCCAAAACCCATTTAACCTGAATACCAATATAGTATATCTTCCATGTACTTTATCATTTAGCTATAGCCTGCCTACATTCAGTGAGCTGCTTTTGCTGTTCATAGTGCGCCCTGCGCTGATGAATGGCAAGAAAGGTCTAAGGGATTTGGGTATACCATAGACTTTTTCCAGGGTCCGGATGTCCACAGAGAGGGCTTTGAGTGCCACCTGTCACCCGTGCTATAGGTTCGCCACCAGTGTGCTAGAGTTTAGTGAGGCCCCGCCCGCTAACCCATCTAGGCAGCAATGCAAGTAGAAGCAACCAGTCCTGGCCACATTCTAGGACAGGTTGTTGGCTACCATTTTAAATTATTCTCAGAGAACCCCTTTAAAATAACTTTCTTATTTTCATTAACCTTTTGTGAAGTAGTGGCAACTAATTGCCTTAAGTGTGATTAAAATTCATATTTCCAAATACATTTGCAGAATTAATGTCAGTTTTATCATTTGTATGTTCAATTGTCAGTTTCTTTACATAAAAGTTGTTTTTTACTATATGATTGCGTTTGATGCTCTTAATACCTCTGTTTTAATAATGTCGAAATCCATAGGAGAGAATTACTCTTTGGTTTTGCTTGTGCATACTTTTCAAATTCTATCGTCTGGACTGCAGAAAAGCAAATGTCTTGAAATTCACCTTGTGTCCAATTCTGCACATTTAAAAAAAAAAGTTCAGTTCAGATCTATTCATCGACCTAAGCTGAAAGAGTGTGAAAATCCTCATGGATCCCTGCCTTGTTCATTTTGCAAATAAGTGATGTGTTGTACACTGTTGGAGGACACCTGGGTGTTGCAACTATCCCTTCTGCACTGAAAACACTCTGAGATGACACTGGAGGCTGAGCAAGAGAGAACATACTGGGCCAGTGTGAGCCACTGTTCCAGTACATCTTCCCACAGGTCCTTGGGGTCAGGGAACACAATACAGGTCCTTCTCAAAAAATTAGCATATTGTGATAAAGTTCATTATTTTCTGTAATGTACTGATAAACATTAGACTTTCATATATTTTAGATTCATTACACACCAACTGAAGTAGTTCAAGCCTTTTATTGTTTTAATATTGATGATTTTGGCATACAGCTCATGAAAACCCAAAATTCCTATCTAAAAAAATTAGCATATTTCATCCGACCAATAAAAGAAAAGTGTTTTTAATACAAAAAAAAGTCAACCTTCAAATAATTATGTTCAGTTATGCACTCAATACTTGGTCGGGAATCCTTTTGCAGAAATGACTGCTTCAATGCGGCGTGGCATGGAGGCAATCAGCCTGTGGCACTGCTGAGGTGTTATGGAGGCCCAGGATGCTTCGATAGCGGCCTTAAGCTCATCCAGAGTGTTGGGTCTTGCGTCTCTCAACTTTCTCTTCCCAATATCCCACAGATTCTCTATGGGGTTCAGGTCAGGAGAGTTGGAAGGCCAATTGAGCACAGTAATACCATGGTCAATAAACCATTTACCAGTGGTTTTGGCACTGTGAGCAGGTGCCAGGTCGTGCTGAAAAATGAAATCTTCATCTCCATAAAGCTTTTCAGCAGATGGAACCATGAAGTGCTCCAAAATCTCCTGATAGCTAGCTGCATTGACCCTGCCCTTGATAAAACACAGTGGACCAACACCAGCAGCTGACATGGCACCCCAGACCATCACTGACTGTGGGTACTTGACACTGGACTTCAGGCATTTTGGCATTTCCCTCTCCCCAGTCTTCCTCCAGACTCTGGCACCTTGATTTCCGAATGACATGCAACAGTCCAGTGCTGCTTCTCTGTAGCCCAGGTAAGGCGCTTATGCCGCTGTTTCTGGTTCAAAAGTGGCTTGACCTGGGGAATGTGGCACCTGTAGCCCATTTCCTGCACACACCTGTACACGGTAGCTCTGGATGTTTCCACTCCAGACTCAGTCCACTGCTTCCGCAGGTCCCCCAAGGTCTGGAATCGGTCCTTCTCCACAATTTTCCTCAGGGTCCGGTCACCTCTTCTCGTTGTGCAGCGTTTTCTGCCACACTTTTTCCTTCCCACAGACTTCCCACTGAGGTGCCTTGATACAGCACTCTGGGAACAGCCTATTCGTTCAGAAATTTCTTTCTGTGTCTTACCCTCTTGCTTGAGGGTGTCAATGATGGCCTTCTGGACAGCAGTCAGGTCGGCAGTCTTACCCATGATTGCGTTTTTGAGTAATGAACCAGGCTGGGAGTTTTTAAAAGCCTCAGGAATCTTTTGCAGGTGTTTAGAGTTAATTAGTTGATTCAGATGATTAGGTTAATAGCTCGTTTAGAGAACCTTTTCATGATATGCTAATTTTTTGGGATAGGAAATTTGGGTTTTTATGAGCTGTATGCCAAAATCATCAATATTAAAACAATAAAAGGCTTGAACTACTTCAGTTGGTGTGTAATGAATCTAAAATATATGAAAGTCTAATGTTTATCAGTACATTACAGAAAATAATGAACTTTATCACAATATGCTAATATTTTGAGAAGGACCTGTATATGCTGAAGAGTCCAGGTAGGACTGAACCAGGGTGTTGAAGCAGTACATGTCAGTTTGCTGATTTGCCTCAGCCTGGTGTGGCGCATCAACAAATTGATCCATCATGTTGATGATACTGAACTGGCTGCTTCTGCTGCTTGTGGTAGCGAAGACTGCATGAAGTGGGTGACTTGGGGGCAGAGAAGAAACCCAGATGGGCGTAGCAGATGTCTGCTTGCGGAAAGCTGCATACACTGTGTTTCCTGGTAATAAAGTCCTCCCATTCGGCAAGTAAAAAACATTCCCTATTTTGCTTTGATGGCAAAGATCTAATAGCATGGCTATCCAGTAATAATCAGACTGTTTCATGTGAATAATACGTCTGTCATTACACAAACGAGCATACAGCTTGCCATTATGGCCAGCGTGCCAGAGGACCCGGTTCTTTCTGGCACCGCCCCCCACTGAGATGCTTGGGTGATTTGGCCGGTATTGGCACCTTCCACCACAAACTCCTGTTCCTGGGTTAGCTTTCTCCATGTGGGTCCCCAACAGCCACAGAGCGGCTAGCAAAATGTTTAAGCGTTCCGTTGATCAGCGTGATCATCTGCTCTGAGATAAATTTGAGGGGATTACCATTTATACCATAGTTGTCCCTACTGGCAAATGTTGTGCCCTCTTCGAAGGGCTTTAGTGCATTTAGATGTCTGAGCTGCCACTGCCTGATTTTGAAACATATGCTCTCTGCTAAGGTGGTTTTGTGCATGCCAAAATCATTCCAGGTTTTACTAATATAGATGCTCTAGCATCTGCAGCGTCGAATTACAGAGAGTTGTAACATCGATTAAAGGGCTTCTGTCACCCCACTAAATGTTTTTTTTTGTTTAATCCCTATAGTGCGATTTCTGCATACATAAGCTAAATAATCATTTCGGTTCAGTAGAATTTGTTAAAAACGTAATTTTCAAATATGCAAATTACCTTGCTACCAGCAAGTAGGGCGGCTACTTGCTGGTAGCAGCCGCATCCTCCGATCCTAAAGACACCCCCTCCGCATGTTGATTGACAGGGCCAGGGAACGGGATCGCCCTTTAACCACCTCAGCCCCCTAGCTGAAACACCCTTAATGACCAGACCACTTTTTACACTTCTGCACTACACTACTGTCACCCTTTATTGCTCGGTCATGCAACTTACCACCCAAATGAATTTTACCTCCTTTTCTTCTCACAAATAGAGCTTTCATTTGGTGGTATTTCATTGCTGCTGACATTTTTACTTTTTTTATTAATCAAAATTTAACGATTTTTTTGCAAAAAAATTTAATTTTTCACTTTCAGTTGTAAAATTCTTTTTAAAAAAAAGGCATCCATATATACATTTTTCGCTAAATTTATTGTTCTACATGTCTTTGATAAAAAAAAAATGTTTGGGTAAAAGTTATAGCGTTTACAAACTATGGTACAAAAATGTGAATTTCCGCTTTTTGAAGCAGCTCTGACTTTCTGAGCACCTGTCATGTTTCCTGAGGTTCTACAATGCCCAGACAGTAGAAAACCCCCACAAATGACCCCATTTCGGAAAGGAGACACCCTAAGGTATTCCCTGATGGGCATAGTGAGTTCATGGAGATTTTGTGAGAACAAACAAAAAATAATCAATTTCCGCTAACTTGTGCCAATTTTTTTTTTTCTATGAACTCGGCATGCCCCTCATTGAATACCTTGGGGTGTCTTCTTTCCAAAATGGGGTCACATGTGGGGTATTTATACTGCCCTGGCTTTTTAGGGGCCCTAAAGCATGAGAAGAAGTCTGGGATCCAAATGTCTAAAAATGCCCTCCTAAAAGGAATTTGGGCACCTTTGCGCATCTAGGCTGCTAAAAAGTGTCACACATGTGGTATCGCCGTACTCAGGAGACGTTGGGGACGTGTCATTTTACATATACCCATGCTGGGTGAGATAAATATCTTGGTCAAATGCCAACTTTGTATAAAACAATGGGAAAAGTTTACTTTTGCTGAGATATTTATCTCACGCAGCATGGGTATATGTAAAATGACAACCCAAAACACATTCCTCAACTTCTGCTGAGTACGGCGATACCACATGTGTGACAATTTTTTGCAGCCTAGGTGGGCAAAGGGGCCCACATTCTTTGGAATGTGGGCCCCTTTGCCCACCTAGGCTATTTTTTTTTTTACCGATTTTGATTTCAAACTACTTCTCACGCATCTGGGCCCCTAAAATGCCAGGGCAATATAACTACCCCACAAGTGACCCCATTTTGGAAAGAAGACACGCCAAGGTATTCCTTGAGGGGCATGGCAAGTTCCTAGAACTTTTTATTTTTTGTCACAAGTTAGCGGAAAATGATGATTTTTATTTTATTAATTTTTTCCTTACAAAGTCTCATATTCCACTAACTTGTGACAAAAAATAAAAACTTCCATGAACTCACTATGCCCATCATGAAATACCTTGGGGTGTCTTCTTTCCAAAATGGGGTCACTTGTGGAGTAGTTATACTGCCCTGGCATTTTAGGGGCCCAAATGCGTGCGAAGTAGTTTGAAATCAAAATCTGTAAAAAATGGCCTGTGAAATCCGAAAGGTGCTCTTTGGAATGTGTGCCCCTTTGTCCACCTAGGCTGCAAAAAAGTGTCACACATGTGGTATCGCCTTAGTTGGGGAATGTGTTTTGGAGTGTCATTTTACATATACCCATGGGAAAAGTTGTCTTTTGCCAAGATATTTCTCTCACCCAGCATGGGTATATGTAAAATGACACCCCAAAACACATTCCCCAACATCTCCTGAGTACGGCGATACCACATGTGTGACACTTTTTTGCAGCCTAGGTGGGCAAAGGGGCCCACATTCCAAAGAGCACCTTTCGGATTTCACAGGGCATTTTTTACAGATTTTGATTTCAAACTTCTTCGCACGCATTTGGGCCCCTAAAATGCCAGGGCACTATAACTACCCCACAAGTGACCCCATTTTGGAAAGAAGACACCCCAAGGTATTTCATGATGGGCATAGTGAGTTCATGGAAGTTTTTATTTTTTGTCACAAGTTAGTGGAATATGAGACTTTGTAAGGAAAAAATAAATAAAATAAAAATCATCATTTTCCGCTAACTTGTGACAAAAAATAAAAAGTTCTAGGAACTTGCCATGCCCCTCAAGGAATACCTTGGCGTGTCTTCTTTCCAAAATGGGGTCACTTGTGGGGTAGTTATATTGCCCTGGCATTTTAGGGGCCCAGATGCGTGAGAAGTAGTTTGAAATCAAAATCGGTAAAAAAAAAATAGCCTAGGTGGGCAAAGGGGCCCACATTCCAAAGAATGTGGGCCCCTTTGCCCACCTAGGCTGCAAAAAATTGTCACACATGTGGTATCGCCGTACTCAGCAGAAGTTGAGGAATGTGTTTTGGGTTGTCATTTTACATATACCCATGCTGGGTGAGATAAATATCTCAGCAAAAGTAAACTTTTCCCATTGTTTTATACAAAGTTGGCATTTGACCAAGATATTTATCTCACCCAGCATGGGTATATGTAAAATGACACGTCCCCAACGTCTCCTGAGTACGGCGATACCACATGTGTGACACTTTTTAGCAGCCTAGATGCGCAAAGGTGCCCAAATTCCTTTTAGGAGGGCATTTTTAGACATTTGGATCCCAGACTTCTTCTCATGCTTTAGGGCCCCTAAAAAGCCAGGGCAGTATAAATACCCCACATGTGACCCCATTTTGGAAAGAAGACACCCCAAGGTATTCAATGAGGGGCATGCCGAGTTCATAGAAAAAAAAAATTGGCACAAGTTAGCGGAAATTGATTATTTTTTGTTTGTTCTCACAAAATCTCCCTGTCCGCTAACTTGAGACCAAAATTTCAATCTTTCATGGACTCAATATGCCCCTCAGCGAATAACTTGGGGTGTCTTCTTTCCAAAATGGTGTCATTTGTGGGGTGTTTGTACTGCCCTGGCATTTGATGGTCTCCGCAATCATTACATGTATGGCCAGCATTAGGAGTTTCTGCTATTCTCCTTATATTGAGCATACGGGTAATGAGATTTTTTTTTCCGTTCAGCCTCTGGACTGAAAGAAAAAATTAACGGCACAGATTTCTTCATTCGCATAGATCAATGTGGATGAAAAAATCTCTGCCCAAAAAAAAAAAGGAGGGGAAAGGAGTCTGCCAGGACATAGGAGCTCCCGCCAACATCCATACCCACTTAGCTCGTATGCCCTGGCAAACCCGATAAATCATTGCCGGGATTATTTTTAATTTTTTATATATACAAAGTGTTTGCCAAAGCATATGAACACTGCCGCCTCCTCAGCTCATATGTTTCGGCAGACGTATCTTTTACTGCAGAGGAGAAATCTCGTCTTGCAGTGCCGCATACACCGACTTGTCTGTAATCTGACAGTAGCGCAATGCTTCTATCATAATGCACATCAGTGCTGCAGCTAGTCGATCGGTTGGTCCACCTGGAAGGTAAAAAAAAAAAAAGAAAAAACCTGGCCGAAACGCAATAAATTTTATTAACTTTATAATAACTTTAGAACAGAACATATAAACTTTATTTAACTTTTGAAACTTTTTTCCTTAGTTTTTTTTTTTTTTTACCTTTTATAGGACAAACCTCTCCTTCCCCATGGGACAATGTGCAAAGCGCAAATCGCCCAAAGATGTGGCGAAGTGCGTTACGCACTTTGTCCCAGGTGAAAGGAGAGGTTTGCAGCAGCTGTGTGTGAATGGGCCCTAATAGCCCTGTGTGCCTGTCCTGTGAGATGAGATCCCTATGCTAAGTGTACCTGTGTGTGGTACTTCCAGAAACACTCTCCAAAGCATAGGGCAGGGTGGTCAGGGCAGAAATAGCGGGTGTCACGCCTTATTCCACTCCTGCTACAGACATGACATCTTTTTCGGGGTGATGGTTGGGTTGAGGTACCAGCAACGACATTGGGGAAATGTCACTCGTGTAGACGGCTAACTACACTGGTGGATGGGGCCACGGAACCTCCTGGATACAGGAGGTTCTCGATGATCTCTTCCTGAAATTTGAGAAAGGATCCTGTTCTCCCAGTCTTACTGTAGAGAACAAAACTATTATATGCAGCCAATTGAATTAAATATACAGACACCTTCTTATACCAGCGTCTGGTGCGTCGGGAAACTAAATACGGAGACATCTGGTCATTGAAGTCCACCCCTCCCATGAGCAAATTATAGTCGTGGACACAGAGGGGCTTTTCAATGACTCTGTTTGCTCGCTCAATTTGGATTGTCATGTCTGCGTGAATGGAGGAGAGCATGTAAACGTCACGCTTGTCTCTCCATTTCACCGCGAGCAGTTCCTCATTACACAAGGCAGCCCTCTCCCCCCTTGCAAGACGGGTGGTAATGAGCCGTTGGGGGGAGCCCGCGCGACGCCACAGCAGCCAATCTGTTCTAGGAACAAATGCCTGAAGAGGGCCACACTTGTGTAGAAATTGTCCAAGATGGTACCCCTTGCCAAATAAGGGTGACACCAAGTCCCAGACTGTCTTCCCACTGCTCCCCAGGTAGTCAGGGCAACCGACCGGCTCTAGGGTCTGATCTTTACCCTCATAGATCCGAAATTTGTGGGTATAGCCTGTGGCCCTTTCACAGAGCTTATACAATTTGACCCCATACCGGGCGCGCTTGCTTGGGATGTATTGTTTAAAGCCAAGACGCCCGGTAAAATGTATTAGGGACTCGTCTACGCAGATGTTTTGCTCAGGGGTATACAAATCTGCAAATTTCTGGTTGAAGTGGTCTATGAGGGACCGAATTTTGTGGAGCCGGTCAAAAGCTGGGTGGCCTCTGGGACGGGAGGTGGTGTTGTCGCTAAAGTGCAGGAAACCCAGGATGGCCTCAAATCGTGCCCTGGACATGGCAGCAGAGAACATTGGCATGTGATGAATTGGGTTCGTGGACCAATATGACCGCAATTCATGCTTTTTGGTTAGACCCATGTTGAGGAGAAGGCCCAGAAAAAAAAATTAATTCGGGAACTTGGACTGGTTTCCACCGGAAAGGCTGGGCGTAAAAGCTTCCCGGGTTGGCAGATATAAATTGAGTGGCATACCAGTTTGTTTCTGCCACAACTAAGTCCAAGAGCTCCGCAGTCAAGAACAGCTCAAAAAATCCCAGGGCCGAACCGATCTGAGCTGTCTCAACCCGAACTCCAGACTGGGCGGTAAAAGGGGGAACTATTGGTGCGGCTGAAGTTGGGGTCTGCCAATCAGGATTTGCCAGCACCTCAGGGATTCTAGGGGCTCTACGGGCCTGTCTGTGCGGTGCCTGCGACGGGGTGACTACTGCACGTGCCACCGTACCAGCTTCAACTGCCCTTCTGGTGCTCGCCACTTCACCATGTTGTACAGCAGTGCTGGTAATAGGTCCAGGGAGGGCTGCGCTGCTGGTGTATGCCTCACCACGTAATCCGACAGCGCCAGCCCCACTCTGCTGCCCTTGAAGCGGATCCTGCGCAACCTGTGGTCTAGCGACACGGGGCCAGGTACGCCTGGTGGTATCAGGGACCTCAACCTCCTCGTCCAAACTTTGTGTCAGACTGCCACTGCTTTCTACAGGTTCATATTCTGACCCGCTAGATTCATCAGATGAGGGTTCCCATTCCTCATCCGACTGGGTCAGAAGCCTGTAGGCCTCTTCAGAAGAATACCCCCTGTTTGACATTTGGACTACTAAATTTAGGGGTATTCCCTGAGACTACCCAAGAAAAAAAGCAAGCCTGTCTTACAAATGGGAGGCTAGCGAAGTACCGGAGGCCGCTGCGGTTGATTAAAAAAAAATATCAAAACTGATCTATTTTTTTTTTTTTATCGCCGCAGTGCTTGTAAAGTGATTGTGCAGTGATAAAAAAAAAAAATTATAATTTGTCACTGTGGCGGGCATGGGTGAACGCACGTGTGGGCGACCGATCAGGCCTGATCGGGCAAACACTGCGTTTTGGGTGGAGGGCGAACTAAGGTGACACTAATACTTTTTTAGATCTGACTGTGATCAGTTTTGATCCCTTACAGATACTATAAAAGTACAAAAGCTGATTAGCGATACGCTAATCAGCGAATAAGTGACTGCGGTGCGGTGGGCTGGGCGCTAAACTACCTAACCAAGGGGCCTAAACTATCCCTAAAACCTAACAGTCAATACCAGTGAAAAAAAAAGTGACAGTTTACACTGATCACTTTTTTCCCTTTCACTAGTGATTGACAGGGGCAAGAAGGGGTGATAGGGGGTGATCTGGGGCTAAGGTGTAGTGTTTGGTGCTACTCACTGTGATGCCTGCTCCTCTGCTGAGACCAACCGACGAAAAGGACCAGCAGAGGAGCAGGGAAGCCATTTAACACATCATATTTGCAAATATAATGTGTTAACTGGCTTCTGATTAGTTTTTTTTTTTAATCATCAGCTTGCCAGCCACGATCATTGGCTGGCAAGCTGATGACGTGACCCCCCCCCCCCTCTAACTTTTGCCAGCCCGCGATGCGCATGCGCGGACTGGCTAAGCGCGTCATCTTGCGTCTCGCGAGATGACGCGTATATCCGTGCCTGGGACTGCCGCCTCCGGAACGCGATCCTGCATTAGGCGGTGAAGCAGTCTAACAGACCTTTCTGTTGCTACAAGTCCAGGAGGGTGTTCCTTTCCACAAAATGTCTGAAAATCAAAAACAGAAAATTGCCTGGTCCTGAAGAGGTTAATAGTGAGCATATGCAGCACAGTTTCAGGCATGGTAACTAAGGGCTTTGGAGCAGCATAAAGATGCCTAGTATAAGGGCCCTTGCACACGACCGTATGCTCTCCGAGATATACAGTCCGTGAGTGGGCCATATGTCCCGGAGCGGCATTGACCGCGCGCACGAGAGTACACCGCATCATAGATTACAATGATGCTGTGGACGTTGGGACGCCCATGGGGCTATTTTCCAACACTCATATTATCTTATGAGTGCAGGACAATAGCACCGCGGGCAGCCCGACGTGCACAGAATCAATGCCTCTCCGGGACATATGGTCCGCTCACGGACTGTATATCTCGAAAGGCATATGGTTGTGTGCAAGGGCCCTAGGGGGCAGGAGAGGTGAGAACTGATTATCACCACTACAACACCCTGCTCTTTTTGATAAAAAACAACCTTAGATTGATAGAACATGAAATATATTTGATTAACATTTCTAAATTTATGTGAAAGTTAATAAATGCCTATTTTTTTAAGCTAGAGATGGAACAATTCTGCCATCTCCGCCCAAAACTAACACAGACTACACAGCCCAGGGGCGTAACTAGAAGTGACTGGGCCCCACAGCAAATATTTGTAAAGGCCCCCTCCAGCGCGCTTCACACCTCCCTCCTCCTGTGTAAACCCCACTCCTTTGGCACAGTGTTGCGGTATACTGCATATTGTGTGGCACAGTGTAGGCTATATGTGTATAACAAACATATTTCATATGAAAACTTACAATTACTTGGCTTGGCCCTTGGGGATCTCGGACGCCACGTCAACACTTTGGCCGGGGGCTCGGCGGAGCTGATGTTGTGCTTTATCCTAATGAGAAAGATTTCATAATAAGGATTTGGAGAAGGGGCAGAGGTATAGCAGAGCAGGGAGAGGCTGGTGCTGCTACTAGGGGGTCATACCATGGGGGAGTAATAAAGCCCACCAAAATGCCCCCCCCCCCAGTAGTAATAATTCTCCTTATAATGTGACAGTGCAAAAATACCCCCTTGTAATGCCCCCAGTTGAGCTAGTGTCCCCATAGTGCCCCCATAATGTCCCAGTATAAAATACCCCTATATATACACCCCGGACAGACTTCACATAATCTACCCAGGTTCATCGCACCTTTGCTGGAGAGGATGTGCATGTAAAGGTACATTGCTTCATATTTTATGGCAGTGTCCTCTTCTAAACAATCTGTGGAAACTGATTTTCGCGATAATTTCTGACCTGTCCGGAAACTCAACACCACCAACCCCTCAGCTAGCATTGCTCCTGATCGATATGAGCAGATTCCCACCATCTTACCGAGTGAGTGTAGCACATCTTCTTATATCAACCAAGATAACCATAGCCAAATACTGGAAGTCGCAGACAGTCCCCACGATTAAAGAAATAATTGACAAGGTTGATAAAACCTATTCATATGAGAGGATCCTGGCGTATAATTTTCCACCCTCCTTGAAATTTATTAAAGCTTGGCAATGCTGGGGAGAATACAGAACAAAGCTTCAATTGACCTAATTCAGCACACTACCTCCCACCCGAGTATAACGATTTCTTATTGTCATTGTACAAGGTGAAATCGTACCCAACACACTGATATGCATGTACCTAACTTGATCTATTTGCTTTCATGTATATTCTTTATATGTTGTTTTTGTTCTCCCCCCCCCCCCCCACCCCACCCCCTCTCCATTCTCATACTTGACTATGTCAATGCTCAGCGAAATACAGTATATTGTATTCCGATATTCTAATACTGATAATGTATGTCAATGATCCTTTAAAAAATTGAATAAAAACTATTGATTTAAAAAAATACCCCTATATAGTGCCCCCAGTAAATTCCCCCATAGTGCTCCTCTCCCCCCTTCCTGCTAGTGCCCCCAATAATGCACCAGTATAAAATGCCCCATATTTAATGCCCAGGTAGATGCCCCTCAGTGTCCGGCCTCTGACAGGCTGCTGGCCTAGTGTCCCCCATAATGCCCCCCAATAATGTGCCAGTAAGTGTTTCCATAGATGCCCCCCATCATGTGCCATTTTCAAGTGCCTCTCTCCTCCCCCCCATGTGCCAGTATCAAGTGCCAACCCCCCCCCCCACATGCCAGTATCATGTGCCTCTCTTCCCCCCCCATGTGCCAGTATCATAGTGCCAAACCCACCCATGTGCCAGTATAAAGTGCCTCTCTCCCCCCCCCCCCCCCCCCCCCATGTCCCAGTGTCGGTGCCACCCCTCCCCCCCCCAAAAAAAAGTGCCTTTTATCGTTCTTGCTTTTTGGCCGCTGCAATGTCAAGTGCCTCTCCACGCACGGCATCCGCTCGTGTGAAACAGCCCTAAGTCTTCTGAAATAATGACCCCCAAATCCCTTTCCTCAGATACTGAGGTTAGGACTGTTTTACTGATTTTATGATGAGACTGGATTTGCAATAGGTGATTGCCAGAGCTTAGCTGTTCTTTCCTTCTACAATGACCTCTGCACAGGTCACAATGTGTGCCCACAACTCTCCCATAGAAGTCAATGAGGTCCCCTCCTGACCGTTGTTTCTGTGGGCCATGGGGCTGCTGTAAAGCGAATTATTATTTTTTTTTTTTTTTTTTTTTTTTTTTTTTTTTATACACGGTGCCCTCAGGTGTTTAAGAAACAGAATTTAAAAAAAATCGGAAAATAAAAAGATATTAGTAAAAAAGATATGTTACTTCTGGCTGTAACAGGCATTTGAATATAGTCTGAGCTGCAGGCAGCATGGTATAGAGCACGAAGAGCTGAGCAGTTTGAGATATACTGAATCTTTTCCCATAAAACTATAACAAGTAAGGCTACTTTCACACTAGCGTTCGGGTTTCCGTTCGTGAGCTCCGTTTGAAGGAGCTCACGAGCGGACCCGAACGCAGCCGTCCAGCCCTGATGCAGTCTGAATGGAGGCGGATCCGCTCAGACTGCATCAGACTAAATCTAGACTAAATCAGACTAAATCACAGGGGCCTGATGAGATACACCCAAAATTATTAAAAGAGCTTAGTGGTGAGCTGGCAAAACCGTTAACAGATTTATTTAACCAATCATTAGTAACAGGAGTCGTCCCGGAAGATTGGAAATTGGCAAATGTCGTGCCCATTCACAAGAAAGGTAGTAGGGAGGAATCGAGCAACTTTAGACCAGTGAGTCTGACATCAATAGTAGGCAAATTAATGGAAACCCTATTAAAGGATAGGATTGTGGAACATCTAAAATCCCATGGATTGCAAGATGAAAAACAGCATGGGTTTACTTCAGGGAGATCATGTCAAACAAATCTTATAGATTTTTTTGACTGGGTGACTAAAATAATAGACGGTGGAGGTGCAGTAGACATCGCTTATCTGGATTTTAGTAAGGCTTTTGACACTGTCCCACATAGAAGACTTATCAATAAACTGCAGTCATTGAGCATGAACTCCAATATTGTTGAGTGGATTAGGCAGTGGCTGAGGGACAGACAACAGAGGGTTGTAGTCAATGGAGAACATTCAAAACAAGGTCATGTTACCAGTGGGATTCCACAGGGATCTGTACTGGGACCAATTTTGTTTAATATCTTCATAAGTGATATTGCAAAAGGCTTCGATGGTAAGGTTTGTCTTTTTGCTGATGACACAAAGATATGTAACAGGGTTGATGTTCCTGGAGGGAAACGCCAAATGGAAAAGGACTTAGGAAAACTAGAAGAATGGTCAGAACTCTGGCAACTGAAATTTAATGTGGATAAGTGCAAGATAATGCACCTGGGGCGTAAAAACCCAAGGGCAGAATATAGAATATTCAACACAGTCCTGACCTCAGTATCTGAGGAAAGGGATTTAGGAGTAATTATTTCAGAAGACTTAAAGGTGGGAAGACAATGTAATAAAGCAGCACGAAATGCAAGCAGAATGCTTGGATGTATAGGGAGAGGTATAAGCAGTAGAAAGAGTGAAGTGCTTATGCCGCTGTACAGAACACTGGTGAGACCTCACTTGGAGTATTGTGCGCAGTACTGGAGGCCATATCTCCAGAAGGATATAGATACTCTAGAGAGAGTTCAGAGAAGAGCTACTAAACTGGTACATGGATTGCAGGATAAAACTTACCAGGAAAGGTTAAAAGACCTTAATATGTATAGCTTGGAAGAAAGAAGAGACAGAGGGGATATGATAGAAACTTTTAAATACATAAAGGGAATCAACTCGGTAGAGGAGGAGAGCATATTTAAAAGAAGAAAAACTACCACAAGAGGACACAGTTTTAAATTAGAGGGGCAAAGGTTTAAAAGTAATATAAGGAAGTATTACTTTACTGAGAGGGTAGTGGATGCATGGAATAGCCCCCCTGACGAAGGCACGCCGAAACGCGCGTTGGGGTAGCGCCACCCTGGGTTTCTTTGCACACGGTTATTTCAGGTAAGCTCTGGTCTCCCATTGCCCCCCGCTGATTGTGTGGTCTATTTCTTTCCACCGGCACTTCGCCTTGTCTGATACAATCTTTATCCTCATACGTTTGTATCTACTTCTAGTGGGGGTGCATGAGCTGACCGTGCTTTACCTAATATTGTAAGGTTCTATTCCTCCATTTACTTCTCGCATGGACTGGGCACTGTTCCCAAGATTACTCATTTCCATGTCAGATATTATGTACACCATATCTCTTCATTTGTCTCAACCGTGTGCTCCTTCCTCCCAGGGTGGTGCTGTTTTTTCTCCGCTCCCATCACCTTGTTTCACGGCATCTCATGTATTAATTTACCCTTCTTTTTTTGTTACCATTTTTTAACTCATTGTAATAAAATTTATATTTTTGGTAATATGAGCTCTCTTTTCATTTGTTTCTGCTATTCCTGCAGAAGTGGTAGCTGCAAATACAGTGAAGGAGTTTAAGCATGCATGGGATAGGCATAAGGCCATCCTTCATATAAGATAGGGCCGGGGCTATTCATAGGATTCAGATATATTGGGCAGACTAGATGGGCCAAATGGTTCTTATCTGCCGACACATTCTATGTTTCTATGTCTGGTGGCGTTCAGCCTCCGCTCCGCTCGCCTCCGCACGGACAGGCGGACAGCTGAACGCTGCTTGCAGCGTTCGGGTGTCCGCCTGGCCGTGCGGATCCGTCCAGACTTCCAATGTAAGTCAATGGGGACGGATCCGTTTGAAGATGCCACAATGTGGCTCAATCTTCAAGCGGATCCGTCCCCCATTGACTTTACATTGAAAGTCTGGACGGATCCGTACTAGGCTATTTTCACACTTAGCTTTTTTTTGCTAAAATAATGCAGACGGATCCGTACTGAACGGAGCCTCCGTCTGCATTATTATGATCGGATCCGTTCAGAACGGATCCGATCAAACGCTAGCCGAACGCTAGTGTGAAAGTAGCCTAATGTGTACATTTTATGTCATGCTCATTCTGGCCTTTAAAGTCAATGAGGCGGACCTATCAGAAATTTGAGAATCGCAGTGAAGAGAAATGCGGCAGTGGGCAGACAATTCTTAGACACGCATGTTGAGAAGAGTGACGGCTGATTCGCGCTAGTAAGCGCTTACTCAGGCTCTGCGTCTGCGCATGTATTGCGCGTCACCCTTTTAAATAGCTGCACCGGTGGTTGTCCAAGGAATCAACCACACAGCTGTGCCTTCATTAAAGGTTAGTAAAAACAAAAAATACAAACGATACATGCAACAAAAGGACAAATATAACAAATCACACATAGTGCAGTGGTAAGATACATGTCACAGTTGTTCACATATTGGCTACAAAAAGGAACTTACATCGTTCCTATTATTTAACCCATAAATTATTCAGGGACATACCACAGCAAGTAGTCCACAGACGGGGAGAGATCCCACTTGCCCCAATCCCTTAGGATGTCACATATCTACCAGATTTGATACAGATGAGGTAGCTTGCCTTGATTTTTTCGTGGGTAGGGATATTGCCCAGGCCCTTTTGGTTGATACCCCTCTGGATCCTTTCAAAGGTGGAGTCCAATCCACTTTTTGCCCCCCCCCTATGCCCGCCGGCAGTAGCAGCGACATATTTCAACATCAAGTCATGAGAGATATTCGAGCTGTCACATACCCTACAGCATAACTTAACATCAGTTCTGAGGAGAATCATGCCCTTCAGTGGCTACGTTGAAGAAATTATGTGGTGGTAAAGCCGGCGGACAAGGGGGACAACGTATTTCTCATGTCTAGAGAGTATTATATAGGGGATGCCCTGAGACAATTAGGGCGGGGGGGACCCCATACCCAGTGCCCAGTGTCTGCTTAGGTTCCTTATTACCAAATATGTGGAGACTGATTTTCTCCCTAAAAAAAATGTTGGACAAGCTTGTCCAATCATCTCCAGCAAAACCATCTTGGTATTTTCTTCCCAAGGTCCACAAGTCACTGAGCCAGACCCCTGGACGTCCTATTGACACAGAGATTGGCTCAGTGACGGATCCTTTGTCCAAATATGTGGATTGGCTGTTGAGGCCGGCCTTGGCAAGTGCTCCTGCCTATCTCAGAGACACCAATGACTTCTTATTGGCCCTAAAGGAACTGCATTGGTAGGAAGGGTACCAATTGGTATCCCTCTGTGGAAAGCCTCTACACCCGCATCCTACATGGTACGGGTGTGGAGGCGGTCCTTGACATTGTAACTAATCTGGGTAAAAGTCACATTTTTTGTGAATTCATTGGTGAGACACTTGAGTTCATTTTAACCAATAACGTGTTTCAGTTTGGAGGTGACTGGTACAAGCAAAGGCTGGGCACGGCTATGGGGACCCCCGTATCCTGTACGTTCGCAAACTTATATCTTGCTAGATTGGAGGATAGGTATGTCTACTCCACTATGAATCCATTTCTACCTAAGTTAAAAGCGTATTTACGCTTTGTAGATGACGTATTCATAGTGTGGAAGGGTAATGAAACCCAATGCAAGGAGTTTGTTAAATATCTTAACGCAAATGACATGGGAATGACCTTTACCCTCAACTTTCGTGTCATGGTTGAGGGCGACGAGTTGGTCACGGAGGGCTTCCGCAAGCCCACGGTGACCAACTCCTTGCTCCACTACGGCAGCTTCCATCCATGGAATGTAAAAAAGGCCGTACCATATGGCCAGTTTATTAGACTAGGGCGCATAAATAGTAGGGACAGTGGATACCGTAAACGAGCATTAGATTTGAAACAACGACTATTAGAGGATACCCAGAGGATCTGCTCAATAGAGATATGAAGAGGGTGGAGAAGTCTTTTTCCCAGGAGGACTTACTAAAAGGTAGTGTCAGTAAAAAAAGAGGATGGTGACATCAGAGGGGATTCAAGATTTGCACTCTTTCAAATATAGCCCTATGGCGGAGCGCATTCGCTCAATGATATATAAAAATTGGGACATTTTAAGGAGAGATGCAACATTGAGTGAACTCGCAGAACAGAAGCCACTCATATCCTTTAGAAGAAGCCATACTATCAAAGATAGACTTGTGAGGAGTAGATTCCAGAATGTTAAAGGCAGCAATTGGCTTAGGAATAATACTCCAAAGGGCAATTTTTGTTGTGGCACCTGCTCTCTATGTTCACACAATTCCCAGAAGAAATGCATCGAGTTCGGTGGCACCCAACATAGAATCGACAGCTTTATCAACTGCAGGAGTACATACGTAGTATATTTGCTACTCTGCAGTTGTGGGCAATTCTATGTTGGGAAAACAATCAGGTGTATGTTCAAGAGAGTGAGGGAACACTTTAATTCTGTAAAAACAGGCAAAGGTTGCCCGAGGTTTATAGAACACATTAGAAGTGCTCATGGAGGTAACACTGATTGTGTTTCCTTCACGGGTCTGGAAACTGTGCCCATTCCTGTGCAGGGCGGAGATGGACACAGTCTCCTCCTGCAAAGGGAAGCAAGATGGATTCTGCAGACCCAGGCTCTGGGTGAGCTAGGGTTAAAGGATAGGTACGATTTAAGTTCCTTTTTGTAGCCACATAATATGAACAACTGTGACATGTATCGTACCACTGCACTGTGTGTGATTTGTTATATTTGTCCTTTTGTTGCATGTATCGTTTGTATTTTTTGTTTTTACTAACTTTTAATGAAGGCACAGCTGTGTGGTTGATTGCTTTGACAACCACCGGTGCCGCTATTTAAAAAGGTGACACGCAATACATATGCAGAGTCTGAGGAAGCGCTTACTAGCGCGAAACGGCCGTCGCTCTTCTCAACATGCGTGTCTAAGAATTGTCTGCCCACTGCCGCATCTTATTTGGAATAAAGTAACCTGTTTGCAATAACACACTGGTGAGTGACGCTACTATTTCCTTTCTCTTCACTGCGATTGTGACTACCCCCTCACTGTTTGTAGCTGTGCACCATCGCGAGTGTGTAGATTCGCATCAGCCTACTACGAGTGTCAAGCTGTGTTACGCTATTTCAGTTGGAATGCCCATGTAATTGTGCCGCCCTGGTTTCTACTATTATTATAGAAATTTGAGAATGATTGACTGCCAGGTGCAAAAGGACCACATCAATTGTCATGCGATCAATGAATTATTTTTATTGCGGGAAAACATGTTTCAGATAAATAATTCTTCTCCCTTTTAAAGGAGAAGGGTGACACAATTTAAGGTGACTGATATTGTATTAGTTATCACAGGGATATGGACTGGTGGGTTGAGTGAAAACAGTCTAATAACAAGGACAGGTGCACTCTGCACTCTTCCTAAACCCTCAAACTGATGTTAAAATTAAGAGATTAGCAAACCTGTCCTACCAGGAGGACATGTTTGAGCCCGAGCACCGCGCCAAGGGTTCTCAAGTAGCTCGGGTCCTAACACTCACCTACCTGAGCCGTATGGGCAATACCAGGGGCCAGTGGGCAAATTACAGGAGTGTGAGGACTGACTCACAGACAGCTCACCAGTTAACTCCAGAATCCACCATGCTAGCAAAGGGAGGAGGGAGGAGTCTGCGAGTCCCACTCAAGACTGGCTGGCATGGCCCAGGCTTCCCAGAGAAACTTGAGAAACCTTGGCGCGGTGCTCGGGCTCAGACATGTCCTTCTGGTAGGACATGTTTTCTAATCTCTCAATTTTAACAACATTTTGAGGGCTTAGGAAGATCGCAGAGTTCACCTGTCCTTGTTATTAGATTGTTATATTGGTTATCACGTCCACATAATTGCTATCTTGTGTAGGATGTTGTTTGTGGTCCGCTGTGGGCATCCTCCACTGTATGCATTTTTGTTGGGGATTGCCATTAGCAACGGGCCACAATTGCAGGATTTTCTCCCCTGTGTGTGTGTATGTGTATGTGTGTAGATAGAGATAGATAGATAGAGATATATATATATATATATATATATATCTCTAATAAAAGAATTCCGCAGCACATCCACGTAGTAAAGAAAATGAAAAAACTTTATTCACCAAGCATGCGACGTTTCAATCCTCTCAATGGGATTTTCCTCAAGCAGTGACATAGTGGGCAGTGCTCTATGCCTATTTAAGCACAATCTCATAATTGAACAATCCATAGTTAAATTACATTCATTACTAGTAATATATATAAAAAATCATAATACAAGCAGTGTCAATAGTATGTTAATACAATCAAATCCTATCACAGATTTATGTGCAGTGATACAGTGTACATAGTACCCCTAACCTATCTAATATACAATATACAAAGACAATACTTTAATAACGATCATAATTGATTCAGGTGTCGATCATATAAATAACTAAAATGTGCAGGTGTACCTTCGGTAGAATGATGAACAACATTGTAGAGACGTACGGAGGGGTCAGTACTCGTGGATGCCGGCGTCTCAGGCATACCATTGCGCATGTCTGGAGGACCTTCCTGGGACTTCTAATCACCTGATCTCTCATCTCAGACATGCATTACACTGCGCATGTCTAAGGACCTTCAGGAATGTAGACACTCCCCCGGTCATGTGTTAGAGTATATCACATGATCGGAATAGACAACCAGGAACTCCAAGTGTTCGATAATGATACAGGCATATGTGTAACTCTGTTCATATGTTAATATAGATGTTAAAGATGTGAATATATAAACATATAAACAATGCACACATTAAGTTCCTAGGCCGCACTGTCTATATTAAAGATATATAGCCATCCCCAAAAAGATTTTTTTGGGGGGGATCAAGAATACAGGCATAGGGGGGCGGAGCCAACGGAGCATGGTGCAGGACGCTTGAACTCAGAGCTCCTCACCACACAGCCCGGCTTAACAGCTAAAATAGCATTTTCACCTGCCTAAACATGGGCAAGATCGGCAAGGAGAGAAGCAAGGACCCGGAGGCTACCCCACGGGTCAAGAAATCACAAGGGGACATGAATAACTACTTCCAGAAGAAGTTGTCTCTAACGGCCGAGCGCCGCAAAATGGCGCCTGCTGACTTCAGCGACGCGGCACAAGAAGAGGATGACTCGGATGGCGCGAGTTCGTGCACCCAGTCCGAAGCACGAGGCGGGAAAGACCCGATGCCCATCACTAGATCCTTCCTGAAGCACACCTTAGCACAAGCCTTAACGCCAGTGATGAAGGAGCTGACGGATATAAAATCGGAGGTGAAGCTTATGGGTCACAGAGTGGAGGCTCTGGAAGATTCTCAGGCCGTGATAGTCCAACATAGCACAGGGATGCAGTCGCAAGTGCAAACGCTCCGCTCACAGATAAATAATGCCTACCTGTATCTTGAAGATCAAGAAAACAGGGGAAGGAGAAAAAATGTGAGGCTGAGAGGCATCCCTGAATCAGTTCCTGCAGAAGAGCTAACTGGAGCGGTTCGCCGCATATTCGCCATGCTACTGGGAGAGGAGCGCGCAGCCATTATCACTATTGAAAGAGCGCATAGAGCACTGAGGCCAAAACCTCCGGCGGGGGACCCCCCGAGGGACACCATATGTGCTTTGCTCAATTATCTGGACACTTCAGAAGTCCTAAAAGCTGCTAGAGATAAAGAAGAAATCCTGCTTGATGACAACAAGATCTTACTGTTCCAGGATCTCGCTGCAAGCACATTAGCCAAGCGCAGAGCCCTTCGGCCGCTGACATCGGAGCTGAGATCCAGGAAGCACCCACATAGATGGCTATTCCCATTCGGCCTAAGCACCACCATTAATGGGAGACAGATCATAGTGAAACAGCCTGAAGATCTACGAAAGATTTGGGAAGCACTCGATATTGCACCGATGGACATCCCACCGTGGCTACCAGTAGCCGATTTTGAGGAGCTCCCACAGTTATCTACGCCTCCTCCATGGAATCGAGTGGCGAAGTTCAAGTCTCCAAAGAAGAGGGTTGTTCCGGCCGATTGAGGTCCCTCACGTGAGACTCTTGTGATTATTGAATTAACCCTTTGCTTTTTAGGTCCGAGTGAAGGGACTCATCTGCACTATTGTCAGTCAACAGTTGTGTTCATTTTGATGTCTGGACATGCATCGAGCCCTTATTATAGGATTTAGGAGTATGCAAAGCTTTTTGATTAATTATCTTTTTCATGTCTAGTATGTAGCCGGTAATGTCACTGTTTTTATGAATCGCAGGGTTAACAGTGGGATTTGGGGTGGATACTTGGGGGTGACTAGGCCATAACAATGATTTCTCTTTAGACTGCTAGACTGGTCAACCCTGGGGAGACATCCTATGACCCTCAGTATATAGCTTATTGCAGGTTACATTTTGCCTAAGCCGTGGTTGTGGTGCTCCGAATATGATTTTGGCTCCCACCACTATGTTATTACCCCCAACACGCATTTTTATGTGTGTAGTCTCACCTTTGTTTAGTTTTAGGTTCCTGAGGTGTCCCCACCCATATGGTAGGTGGACGCTGGTTTATGACCTTTTCTTATTCTTCTTTTTTTTTTTAACTAGTCAGGATCTTAATTTTAATGATAGAGTACATGCTCAAGTATTCCTCAAATGGCTAAGGTTACGGTTGTGACACTAAATGTGAATGGGATGAACATACCACAAAAACGTAGTCAAATATACCATATGCTTAGGAAGGAGAGAGCGGATATAGCGTTTCTTCAAGAAACCCATTTCCGACACCTCCATATACCCAATTTAGTAAACAGACACTTTGTAAACTGGTATCATTCTACTTATACTTCAGCAGCTAGAGGTGCTTCAATTGGGATTAGTAATAATATTCCTATGGTGGTCATGGATAAGATAGTGGACCCTGAAGGACGATATGTATTTATCAAGGGTAAAATTTTAAACTCCATGGTTACGCTGGCTAATTTGTATGCTCCTAACACCAAGCAAGTCCTTTGGTTGTGCCAGACATTAAACATACTGAAATCCTTTGCTGAGGGAACACTCATCATGGGCGGTGATCTCAATTTAGCAATAGACCCCTCAAAAGACTCCACCTCTAAACATACTTCTATATCCCCGAAACAAATCCGAAGGCTTCAGATAGGGTTGGCAGCTTTGGGAATATCAGATGCCTGGAGAATCCTCCATCCCGGTGAGAGAGACTATACTTATTATTCACAGGTCTTACCAAAGGTTGGATTATTTATTCCTGTCAAATACGGCCCTGGGGTCAGTCATGGGCGCATCTATAGGCTCTATAACAGTTTCTGACCATGCCTCAGTTAGCTTGCAAGTGAGGCTTAAGGACATACCACCTAAAGCCTGGTCTTGGAGACTTAATACCACACTATTAGAAGATACGGTTAATAGAGACCAAATTAAAGAGAATATTTTAGAGTATTTTAGGAATAATGACACGCCTGATATCCCTAAAACAACTATATGGCAGGCCCACAAAACAGTCCTTAGAGGGGAATTGATCAGCCTAGGTACTAGGGTAAAAAAACAGAGAACCGAAAAAATAGAACACATTCTATCACGAATTTCCGCACTGGAAAAACGACATAAGTCCAACATCACAGAGGCTACACAAAATGCTCTAAATCTGCTACGTTCCCAGTTGAAAGATACGCTAAATGTCAAATCAGCTAGAACTTTAAGGTCGCTAAGGTTTAAGTATTACTCGCATGGAGATAAGGGCTCCAAATTAATGTCCTCTCTTTTGAAAGCTCAGAGGAATAAAACTTTTGTTAGCGCAGTTAAAGATAAGGATAGTAATAGGCTGATCACGACTCCTGCCATTGCAGCAGAGTTTTGTAAATTCTACAAATCACTGTATAACATCGAGGTAAGCTCAGATGTTACAGGAGATAATCCCTCTCACCTACAAAACCTCATTGACTCCTTTCTCCAATCCATTAAAATCCCAACTATTTCAGAAGCAGGGAAAAATAGCCTTCTATCACCTTTCACGGAGTTGGAAGTAAGACAAATACTTAATACTATCCCATCTGGAAAAAGCCCTGGCCCTGATGGGTTTCCTATTGCTTACTATAAAAAGTACCAAGAGGTCCTGATACCACACTTCACCAAAATGTGCAACTCTCTGATGTTGGGGTCTTCCCTCTCTCCTCAGGCTCAATTAGCTCACATTACCATTCTACATAAGGAGGGGAAAGATCCAGAGGAATGTGGTAGTTATAGGCCCATTTCACTCCTCAACACAGATCTGAAGTGGTGGGCGAAACTATTGAGCCAACGCATTTCTAAGCTGCTCCCAGAGCTGATAGGAGAGGAACAGGTGGGATTTGTGCCTGGCAGGGAGGGAAGACACAACGTCAGTAGAGTACTGCATGCAATATTCCTAGCCAAGGAGAAGAAATCGCCATTGTTACTTTTAGGAACCGATGCTGAAAAGGCGTTCGACAGAGTTAATTGGCTGTTTATGAAGTCCTGTTTAGTAGCTTACGGCTTCCCTTTGCAAACTATTGATGCAATTTTTTCCCTATATTCAGCCCCATCCGCAAGAGTGCTAGTTAATGGAGCTCTGTCGGACGCCTTTCAGATTAGGAACGGCACTAGACAGGGGTGCCCCCTTTCACCCTCCCTCTTTGTTCTAACATTAGAGATCTTACTACTGAAGTTCAGACAATCTACCAATATTGAGGGGATACAGTTAGAAGGTGTCCAACATAAGATGGCAGCGTTTGCCGACGACCTTTTACTGATGATAACGAACCCCAAAGAAGCAATGCCTCATGTATTGGAGATTTTCAAGAGCTTTGGAGCTATCTCTAACTTTAAAATAAATATGGGAAAATCTGAAGCCTTGGGAGTATCACTTGATACGGATACAAGGAGTCACATAATGGCCTTGACCCCATTCAAGTGGCCCAATGAGGCCATAAAATATTTAGGAATATTAGTACCGGCTAACCCGAACCTTCTCTTTCGACTTAATTATAGCCCCTTGATAAATAAAATCAAATCATTTCTCTCTAGGGCCTCAGTGCCTAATCTGTCTTGGCTAGGGAGGAAAAACATCCTTACGACGTATGTGCTACCCCAAGTTATGTATACTTTTAGATCTCTCCCCATTTCAGTCCCTAAATCCTTCCTTAATAGTCTTAAGGTACTCATGGGAAAGTTTCTATGGGCGGGGAAAAGAGCTAGACTTTCCTTCTCTCTTCTTACGAGGAAAAGGAAACAAGGAGGTATTTCCCTTCCGGATTTGAATGCCTATATCCAAGCTATACATTTAGAGAGGTGGATTGCTTTGTCCAGGCCTCAACCCTTTCCTCTTCATGTAGCTATGGAGAGAGCGGTGATGGGAAAAAATAGGGAACATCTTCTTTGGAGCTATAACGGCAAAACCCCCGTTAGAGGAGAGGTAAAAAGTGAAATTACGAGGTGTACTATTGTTCATTGTAATATGTCTCCGGCACTTAACATGAGTGGCAAGAGACTTTCTCCTTTAATGCCGCTTCATTTGCTACCACATGTACTTTCAAGCAATCCCATCAAAAGACCTACGGCTTGGAAGTTTGTTCAAAGTTACAGATTAGGAGATCTATTTAGATCGCCACCAAATTCTGAGTTTTTCAAGGCCCTCACTGGGACTTCTGCTTCCGAAATAAACATGATCCAGAAATGGGACTTTGAGAGTACATGTGCCAAGTTTTCAAAGACTGATTTCCTACCTCTTCCAGATCCAACCTGGTTAGAGAACTATGTACTTCTACCTTCCACTCCCCCAAAGTGCTTGTCATTAATTTATAGACAACTGCTAACTGAAAGGGATAAACATACGCCGGCATATTTGAGAGAGTGGGAGAGAGAACTAAACATCACAATAAATGACCCTGATAAGGCGTTTATACTTTCCCATTCTCATGGATTTTCGAGGTGTGTAAGAGTCCAAGAAAACTCGGTAAAGATACTTACCAGATGGTATCGCACACCAGAATTTCTTCATAAGATTAATCTGATCCCTTCTAATGATTGTTGGAGGTGCTCTAATGGAGTGGGTAATATCTCCCATATTTGGTGGACCTGCCCGGCTCTGAGACATTTTTGGCATGAGGTTGAATCAGCTATTAACAAGGTGTGCTGTTCTCAAATTAAACTTACAGGCCCCTTGATTCTATTGTGGCTTCCTGAGAAGGAGTTCAGACCAAGTAAATCTTCCTTAGCCACACATATGATTACTGCTGCAAAACTTCTCATTTTAATTAAATGGAGAGAAACAGATCCCCCCACTTTGAACATGTGGTATGAAAAAATGAACCTTTTGTGTCAAATGGAGGAATTGGCGGGGTGGGAGAATAACAATAGGGGTAACTATTTGAAAATATGGCAACCTTGGCTTTCACATATGGAAGAGAAATATGCCTTGGCTGCTGTGTAGATCCACCAGATTTGTATTTTCCTCAATAGGGTGCAAGATATGTGCAATGTCATCCCTATTACTACATTTGGAATAGAGGTTCACTTTGAGTAGCTAAAACCAAATACTCGTGTGTTGAGATCCTGACTGACTTATTATTTCTTTATTTCTGAACTCTGTTTATTTGTATGTGTAGTTCTTTTTGTTCGTAAATCACATTCCAACTTGATCTTTATGGAACAGGACCAAACGTGAGAGATTCGTTCATTGGATAAATAATTTATACGGTATCAGTAGATATCAGCATGATTGGAGGGGTTAGTCGACCCTAGCTCATTGTATACTTTATATACTGTTACCTCTTATATGTAATTCTGGTCTTCCAGCTACTTTGAGTGGGGCTCCACAGTCATCCCGCTGGATTAACAGATCTTGGTCTATGTTTTGTAAGGATATGTCGCTTTTATGGATGTACAAGAATGTGCTTTGCGTGTTTTATTATTGGAAAATGACACAAATAAAGATTTTCAAAAAAAGGAATGCCACCCAAAAAAAAAAAAAAAAAAAAAAGAATACAGGCATAAGAAAAATTATTCCAGCAATGCGACTTGGCAGAGACTAATCGCACTCCACATTGTGTCGACTCACCCGGAAAGAAACATATATGAGCTAATGATCTCTCAGGGAGAAATGCGTGACCCTATATAACTGGAAGTACCATTATTATATGCGGAGAGGCTTTATGTGATAAGCGAGAATTTCGCCGCTGCTCCAATGCAATCTTAAATTCAGTATAGTAATTATTTAGTGGTCCCCTAGTCTAATCGAGGAGTTCAGTACATGTGACTAATGTTGTCATCATACAGTCACAAGCTGAGTTACCCCCCTGTTTGTTGGATACCATTCCTGGAATTCCAACATGGCAGATCGGGATCATCCTCTAGATTACAGGGTACACTATCTATATCCACTATCTATATCCGTAAAAATTGTCACTTCTCTCCCCGAGATCAGTCACTCAAAAGGTCAATCCATATGTGAATCTAAACTTGTGGATGTATCGATCAGATAACCCCAAGTCACATAGCTCCTTCACATATACCCATATGCATGAATATAGATCCAAAGGAACGCATAACTGGACAAAGCAGCCAAGGAAATAATCAATCAATTTGTAAGGATAACCTGTTTATATATTAGATCAAATCATAAGTCGTGCCACGTGCAAAGCATGTTCACATGTCTTGCTGTGCTCCGAGCACAACTCTATAAGTGTTTGTAAACAAAATTTGTTCTTGAAAACAGGGAAAATAAAAAAATCTGTATACATGAGTCCCATGATAGTCCAATGAGTAGACCTTCCATCGTTCGTCCCTACTGTAAATACGCATAGTGTTCACCATAGTCCTGAGGGTAATAAAAACAATATGTAAAACATAAGATCTCCCTGTTCAATGAGCAGGGGGCACAACCACATATTATTCCATTCAAGAGCAGACAAGCAGAATCATGGGTGCAATCACCTAGGACAATAACCAGGGCCTATGGTCCACATTTAATCCCTGTGGTCTTACTGTATTGAGTTTAGCAATCCATCGCATCTCACATTTTTTGAGAAGAGCATGTCTATCCCCACCCCTCCGTGGAGTAGGAATATGATCAACTAACATGCATTTAAGGTCCCTCTCCTTGTGGCCCATATCAGTAAAATGTTTTGGGACTGGAAGATCCATCCGTTTTTTACGGATGGTGTAGCGGTGCTGGTTAATTCTACTTTTGAAGTCCCATGAGGTCTCTCCAATATATAATAATTGACATGGGCACCAAAGGATGTATATAACAAATGGAGGATTCACATGTCAAAAAGTGCTTTATGTAGTATTTTTTCTGTGTCTGCGGATGTACAAAAACACCGCCTTTTTGCATGTATCTACAATTAATGCAGTTTAAACATGGAAAACTTCCCAATTTGGGCTTACGCAAAAAAGTTTGGCCCAGCTCTTTTTGTGGACCTATATCAGTGTGGATTAATCTATCCTTAAGGTTCTTGGTTCTTTTATATGACATGAGGGGAGGAAGGTGGAATTCCTCAATCCCCTCATGTCCACTCTTCAAGACCGACCAATGTTTTAAAATGATTTGTCGAATGTGTGTGCTTTCTTCTGTGTATACCGTCACTAGAGGAATTCTCTTGTTTTGTTTGTTAATGTTGTTGTCCCTTTTGGTCAGGAGGTCGGCACGTGATTTGTCCTGAATAGAAATGAGATGTTGTTCCAATAGGGATACTGGATAGTCCCTGTCTATAAAGGACTGTGTCATATCTTTTAGAACCCCTGATAATTAACCATTATTGCTCACTATACGTTTTGCGCTGTAAAATTGACTCAACGGAAGGGATTTGACCATGGCTCTGGGGTGTGCACTGTTGTATCTCAATAGTGTATTGCGATCGGTAGGCTTAGTATATAAGCTCATTGATAGCACACGATCATGTAAGGAAACAACAGTGTCCAAAAAATGTATTTTTTCACACGAGTGTTCCGACGTAAATTTGATATCAGGATCAATGGTGTTGAGAAATTGAAAAAACTCCATAAGTGCATCCTCCGACCCCGTCCAGATCAAAAAAATATCATCTATGTATCGCCACCACCTCAGAACTTGTCGGAAGTGGGGCGATACATAGATGTATGTCTCCTCGAGGAAGGAGACCGCCATGTTGGCGTAAGTCGGGGCCACATTGGACCCCATGGCGGTCCCCTTCCTCTGGAGATAAAAATGGTCTCCAAACAGAAAATAGTTACAAGTTAATACCAAATGTAAAAGCTGTAGTAAAAAATCTTGACATTCAGCTGAGAAAGTGGACTGGGATAAGGCCTTAGTTACTACCTCAATCCCAAATTCATGTCGGATCGAGGTATACAGACTAGTAATATCAAGCGATGCTAAAATAATATCTGATGTTAAAGTAATCTCTTGTAATTTCTTTAAGAAATCTGAGGTGTCTTGAATGTATGACTGAGCCGACAATGCATATTGTCTCAACACTCTATCAAGAAAGATAGAAATGTTGGACAAAAGGGATCCTCGGCCAGACACAATGGGCCTTCTGGGAGGGCTATTAAGACATTTATGGATCTTGGGTAATAAGTACAAAAGAGGTGTAACAGGATGTGAAATAGAAAGGAAGGTTCTGAGCTTGTCATCAATGATGCCAGCTGTGCTGGCTTCCTGTAGCAAGCTCTGAATCCTCCGTTCAATGTCCCATTTTGGATCCGTATGCAACCTCTGGTACACCTCACAATCATTCAGCTGTCTGTTGGCCTCTGCAATGTATTGGTGAGTGTCCATGACCACAGTCGCCCCGCCCTTATCAGCAGGCTTGATGGTAAGACTGTGGTCACTGACCAACTCATCAACAGCACGCCACTCAGTCTGTGTGATGTTTGGATGCAAAAACCCTTTCCTTTCATTCAATTTCAACATGTTAATGTCTTTCGTTACCGCTTCAGCAAATAAATCAATAGCAGGAGATGACACAGGTGGAATAAAGTCACTTTTGTTAAACAATTTATAATCACTCAATTTCAATTCAGTATTACTACACATGTTACCCACAGAAGGATGTGTTGAAAACCAGGTCCTAAGCCTCAGTCTACGGAAAAACTGATGTAAATCAGCTTCTAGTTGTAACCAATCAGTGTTACTGTTGGGACAAAAGCTTAGACCCTTGGCCAAGACATCCAACTGTGTGTCTGATAAAACATGGGAGGAGATATTTACCACGGTGTTGTTATCATTTAATTGCGTTTTTTGGTCAATATTCTTTTGCTCCTTGTTTTTGTGTCGGAAGCGGTGGCGTTTCCTTCCTCCACGTCTCGTTCGCTTCTTCCTAACAAGTTCATTGTATCCTCTAAAAAAGGTTCTGTAGAGGCATTATTCTGTGGATTTTGAGTTTGAGTCAAGTCCCTTTTCAGATTTTTCTTTCCAATCTTTTGAGTGCGTTGTTGTGACTGATGGTTAATTGTCCAATTATACACATTCCCTGAGTTATAATCCAACGCATCACGTTGCCATTTGCACACACATTCGACAAATCATTTTAAAACATTGGTCGGTCTTGAAGAGTGGACATGAGGGGATTGAGGAATTCCACCTTCCTCCCCTCATGTCATATAAAAGAACCAAGAACCTTAAGGATAGATTAATCCACACTGATATAGGTCCACAAAAAGAGCTGGGCCAAACTTTTTTGCGTAAGCCCAAATTGGGAAGTTTTCCATGTTTAAACTGCATTAATTGTAGATACATGCAAAAAGGCGGTGTTTTTGTACATCCGCAGACACAGAAAAAATACTACATAAAGCACTTTTTGACATGTGAATCCTCCATTTGTTATATACATCCTTTGGTGCCCATGTCAATTATTATATATTGGAGAGACCTCATGGGACTTCAAAAGTAGAATTAACCAGCACCGCTACACCATCCGTAAAAAACGGATGGATCTTCCAGTCCCAAAACATTTTACTGATATGGGCCACAAGGAGAGGGACCTTAAATGCATGTTAGTTGATCATATTCCTACTCCACGGAGGGGTGGGGATAGACATGCTCTTCTCAAAAAATGTGAGATGCGATGGATTGCTAAACTCAATACAGTAAGACCACAGGGATTAAATGTGGACCATAGGCCCTGGTTATTGTCCTAGGTGATTGCACCCATGATTCTGCTTGTCTGCTCTTGAATGGAATAATATGTGGTTGTGCCCCCTGCTCATTGAACAGGGAGATCTTATGTTTTACATATTGTTTTTATTACCCTCAGGACTATGGTGAACACTATGCGTATTTACAGTAGGGACGAACGATGGAAGGTCTACTCATTGGACTATCATGGGACTCATGTATACAGATTTTTTTATTTTCCCTGTTTTCAAGAACAAATTTTGTTTACAAACACTTATAGAGTTGTGCTCGGAGCACAGCAAGACATGTGAACATGCTTTGCACGTGGCACGACTTATGATTTGATCTAATATATAAACAGGTTATCCTTACAAATTGATTGATTATTTCCTTGGCTGCTTTGTCCAGTTATGCGTTCCTTTGGATCTATATTCATGCATATGGGTATATGTGAAGGAGCTATGTGACTTGGGGTTATCTGATCGATACATCCACAGGTTTAGATTCACATATGGATTGACCTTTTGAGTGACTGATCTCGGGGAGAGAAGTGACAATTTTTACGGATATAGATAGTGGATATAGATAGTGTACCCTGTAATCTAGAGGATGATCCCGATCTGCCATGTTGGAATTCCAGGAATGGTATCCAACAAACAGGGGGGTAACTCAGCTTGTGACTGTATGATGACAACATTAGTCACATGTACTGAACTCCTCGATTAGACTAGGGGACCACTAAATAATTACTATACTGAATTTAAGATTGCATTGGAGCAGCGGCGAAATTCTCGCTTATCACATAAAGCCTCTCCGCATATAATAATGGTACTTCCAGTTATATAGGGTCACGCATTTCTCCCTGAGAGATCATTAGCTCATATATGTTTCTTTCCGGGTGAGTCGACACAATGTGGAGTGCGATTAGTCTCTGCCAAGTCGCATTGCTGGTATATTTTTTCTTATGCCTGTATTCTTGATCCCCCCCAAAAAAATATTTTTGGGGATGGCTATATATCTTTAATATAGACAGTGCGGCCTAGGAACTTAATGTGTGCATTGTTTATATGTTTATATATTCACATCTTTAACATCTATATTAACATATGAACAGAGTTACACATATGCCTGTATCATTATCGAACACTTGGAGTTCCTGGTTGTCTATTCCGATCATGTGATATACTCTAACACATGACCGGGGGAGTGTCTACATTCCTGAAGGTCCTTAGACATGCGCAGTGTAATGCATGTCTGAGATGAGAGATCAGGTGATTAGAAGTCCCAGGAAGGTCCTCCAGACATGCGCAATGGTATGCCTGAGACGCCGGCATCCACGAGTACTGACCCCTCCGTACGTCTCTACAATGTTGTTCATCATTCTACTGAAGGTACACCTGCACATTTTAGTTATTTATATGATCGACACCTGAATCAATTATGATCGTTATTAAAGTATTGTCTTTGTATATTGTATATTAGATAGGTTAGGGGTACTATGTACACTGTATCACTGCACATAAATCTGTGATAGGATTTGATTGTATTAACATACTATTGACACTGCTTGTATTATGATTTTTTATATATATATTACTAGTAATGAATGTAATTTAACTATGGATTGTTCAATTATGAGATTGTGCTTAAATAGGCATAGAGCACTGCCGACTATGTCACTGCTTGAGGAAAATCCCATTGAGAGGATTGAAACGTCGCATGCTTGGTGAATAAAGTTTTTTCATTTTCTTTACTACGTGGATGTGCTGCGGAATTCTTTTATTTTATATCGTTGGAGGTGGATCGCCTACTCAGCCGCTGGCACTCCGAGTATACTACACAGACAGTGGTGCTGCCCACATTCCTTTTTTATTGCTATATATATATATATATATATATATATATATATATATATATACAGAAAATCCACAGCACATCCAAGTAGTAAAAAGTAAAGTAAAAAGACGGCTTTATTCACCAGACACGCGACGTTTCGATCCGCTCAATGGGATCTTTTTCAATCAGTGACAAAAGTGGGCAGTGCATAGTGTGAGTGTGTCACAATAGCATTGTTCCTTCTTATACAATACATCATAACCATGGAAAATATAACATAATAAATTGTGATAATAGTGAACACAGGTGTAGATCTTTTTAATACCTTAATAATCTAAAGTGCACAGGTGTACCTTCAATCGGAGATGACATGGATCACGGGGAGTGTGTGATGGAGATGACATGGATCGCGGGGAGTGTGTGATGGAGTCAAATAGTCCGGTCACATGATCGCGGATAGACCGGTCACATAGTGCGCATGTCCAAGGACCTTGGAACATGTGATCGCACCATGTGATCACGCACCCGATCACGTGACTAGATGCATCACGTCACAAGAAAAGAAAGGGGATTCTAAGTGCTCCGTAACCTTACACAACCTAAGAACAGCTGATCGTATGTCCGATCATGTGTTCCAATGTGTGATCACCCCATCATGGAAAGTATACACATGTAAAATACTTAGTTAAATAGTATAGTAACCTTTATGGCATCTGTAACTCAGCACATGAAACACTTGTCTGCACTAGCATATCCTGACCACCGATCGTGTGTCATTGTTAACCGCAGATTACCGGCTCCAATGTGGGAGGTATATGTATATGGGTCAGTGGTTCCTCAGGGAATTTGGCAGGCAACATCATAGACGGAAGTACCGTTGTTGTAGAGAAGGGGAAGAAGAAGGTGCATAGTACGCGGTAGTACCGCCAGGTACCAAATCGAGTTGTTAGCTCAAAAATGGTCATTCTAGTGTCTCCCAGTCATATCGAGGAACGCAACCAATGTGGCCCAGTTGTCACCACACAACCACAGGTTGGAATAACCCCCTGTTCATAGGATCCCATTCCTGGAGATCCAGTGTAACAGGCCCGGGGTCATCCTCTAGACTGGGAGGCAATCACAAAAACACCCATTGGAAGAATCCTAGTGTCGCCTATCCCTCTGGTACCACTGACTCCAAAGACACCCCCCCCATGGTCAGCCAGAAAATGCAGGTCATTCTCTAGACATAGTCGGTCCCCCATGGCAATGCTGTGCATGGCAATGTCCATGCGCTAAGTGCAGAAAAAATTGATCATATAATATAATACTCAAAAATTGAATAAATGGTAATGTATACAGAGAAAAAGGATGAAAATTCGTGATACAACTAATCCAGGTCCCATGCTGATCCAGTCGATTGACCTTGCACCGCTCACCCCCGACAAAAACCAGATCAATTGTCACCATCTCCTGAAGGTAATAAAAACAATGTATAGAATTACCCTGTTAGTTAAACAAGGGGCACTACCACAAATGACTCCAAAATGAAACAGGCGAGCAGAATCCCAACATGACCACTCAAGACAAAAGCCAGGGCCTATAATCCACATTTAACCCTTGGGGTCTCAATGTATTTAATCTAGCGATCCATCGGATCTCACATTTCTTGAGTAAAGTGTGTCTATTGCCACCTCTACGGGGAGTAGGAATGTGATCTATTAGCATAAATTTGAGGTCCCTTTCTTTGTGGCCCATGTCAGTAAAATGTTTTGGGACTGGAAGATCCATACGTTTTTTGCGGATGGTATACCGATGTTGGTTAATTCTACTTTTAAAATCCAGTGAGGTTTCCCCCACGTATAATAACTGACATGGGCACCAAAGAATATATACAACGAATGAGGATTCACATGTTAGGTAATGTTTAATTTGATATTTTTTCTGTGTCGATGGATGCAGAAAGAAGCTGCCTTTCTGCATATAGCGACAATTTATACAGTTTAGGCAGGGGAAACTTCCCAATTTAGGGCAGCGTAAGAAAGTCTGGCCAGATTCATTTTGTGGACCTATGTCAGTGTGTATTATTTTGTCTTTGAGATTCCTAGCTCTCTTGTATGACATGAGGGGAGGAAGAAGAAATTCTTCGATTCCCCCATGTCCACTCTTCAATACCGGCCAGTGTTTTAATATGATTTGTCTGACCTGTATACTATCTTCAGTATAAATAGTAACTAAAGGAATTCTCTTCATTTGTTTGTTGTTATTCCTATCCTTCTTTTTGAGAAGATCGTCACGTGATTTCTCTTGTGTCGTAGTAAGATGCTCATTTAGTAAAGACAGGATAATTTCTATCCACAAAGGCCTGTGTCATGCGTTTGAGGGTATCCGGTAATTCATCATTGTTACTCACAATGCGTTTGGCACAGTAGAACTGACTCAGGGGGAGTGATTTCACCATAGCTCTTGGATGTGCACTGTTGTAACTCAATAAGGTGTTGCGATCAGTGGGCTTGGAGTACAAGCTCGTCGACAGCAAACCCTCTTTGATAGTCACAACAGTGTCCAAGAAGTGAATTTGTTCGCTTGAATGTTCCAATGTGAATTTAATGTCTATATCAATAGTATTCAAAAAATGAAAAAACTCCATAAGTGCGTCCTCTGATCCAGTCCAAATCAAAAAAATGTCATCTATGTATCGCCACCACCTCAAGACGTGCCGGAAGTGGGGCGATACATAGATGTACGTCTCCTCGAGGAAGGAGACCGCCATGTTGGCGTAAGTAGGGGCCTCATTGGACCCCATGGCGGTCCCCTTCCTCTGGAGGTAAAAGTAATCTCCAAACAAAAAATAATTACATGTCAGTACCAAGTGTAACAGTTGTAAAATAAAGTCCTGGCATTCAGCTGAAAAAGTCGACTGGGTCAGGGCCCTGGTGACTACTTCAATCCCAAAATTGTGTCGGATTGAGGTGTATAAACTGGTAATGTCCAACGATGCTAAAATTGCATTCAGTGGGAAGGTGGTCACTGCCAGTTTATTCAAAAAATCTGAGGTGTCCTGACTATAAGACTGAGCTGATACTGCATATTGTCGCAATATCCTATCTAAAAAGATAGAAATATTGGACAAGATGGAGCCTCGGCCCGAGACAATGGGTCTCCCAGGGGGAGTTTTAAGATTTTTGTGGATCTTGGGCAGCAAGTATAAAAACGGTGTCATGGGATGTGTAATTGTTAGAAAGTCTCTAAGCTTGTCATCAATAATGCCAGCATTGCTAGCCCCCTTGGACATGCGCACTATGTGGCCGGTCTATCCGCGATCATGTGACCGGACTATTTGGAAAGGTCCTCTGACATGCGTATTGCATTGTCTGATACGCAGAGATCCATGTGTTTTGACTCCATCACACACTCCCGCGATCCATGTCATCTCCGACTGAAGGTACACCTGTGCACTTTAGATTATTAAGGTATTAAAAAGATCTACACCTGTGTTCACTGTTATCACAATTTATTATGTTATATTTTCCATGGTTATGATGTATTGTATAAGAAGGAACAATGCTATTGTGACACACTCAAATGAGTTACAGAGTTTGACTGCTCAAATATAAGTGATAATATTATTTTTATTGCTGTTTTTATTGTACTATATGTGATAAATGTACTTGATTTGTTAATTGTTTAATGATGTTTAAACCGCAGAAATATGCACTATGCACTGCCCACTTTTGTCACTGCTTGAAAAAGATCCCATTGAGCGGATTGAAACGTCATATATATATATATATATATATATATATATATATGTGTGTGTGCACAACTGCATATGGGTTTGAGCACTTTCTGCTTGTTTAACACCACGCCATTCTTGTTAGTTTGAGTGAAAGCGGGTAACTGTTTAACAGTGGACAGCATGACAGGAGGTTTATACAAGTATAAAATCATTTCATGAATAAAATCTGATAAATGTGCTAGATAAATATTGTTCACTTTGAAACAAGCAGCCTAATGGGGGTCTATTGGGTGCTACTGAGGCATATGTCATAATAAATTAAACCAATGATGAAAACCTAAAACTATAAATAGTACATGGGGCTATATTATAAAAGATATGTTAAAATATATAAATAGGAGAAGGTAAAATGTTGGTTAGTGGGTATACACTGTATACACATGATTTATAACGATAAAACCAATGGTCAGTCATATAGAGAAGTGTTGCATAAAACATAAACCAGACTGCAAATAAACAGTCAAGGTAAATGGTGATTCTGAATGGCCTTATTTAGGCTTTGTGGAATTAAGGTATTCAGTTTAAAAATCCAGAACATCGCTCTTCTCTTGAGAGTAAGTATTCCATAGCAGAGATGTTCCCGTGTAGCTTCAATAGGTGCAATTCTAAAGTCATCTAGTTGTGTGGCCCACATATTTGCCGCATCGGCATTTCAAAATGTATACTATGAAAGAGGACCCACGGTCCAGATGACTAGTAATGAGAAAAACCTCACCGGACTGTTTATTACAAAAAGACTTGTGGAGTCATTTATCCAACTGTTGTAAGGTAGAACTGTCTTACATCCCCATAGCAACCAATCAGATTCCACCTTTCATTTTTGACAGCTCCTTTGGAAAATTAAAGGTGGAATCTGGTTGCTATGGGCAACAAAGCCAGTTCTACTTTACACCAGTTTGATAAATCTCCCCCTTAGTTTCCATGAGGGAGTTGTAGCATAAACATCTGGTATGTTTCCATTTGAATGTGCTGCCACCAGTTCCAGACAAAGAATATGATTTTATAATTATGCCTGGAGAGTGGTTTTAATTTATTCAAAGTAACATAGTTTATAGAAGCCAATTTTCCTAGCTTCAGGGGGGAAAAATTCCTTCCCGACTCGATCCAGGGAGTTATTCTGACTGCCTGATTGAACCCCTCTCTAGTTACTATAACATGTCATATTATTATACTCCAGAAATACATCCAGGCCCCTCTTAAACTCTTTTAGTAAATCCACCAGCACCACCTCTTCAGGCGGAGAGTTCCATAGTCTCACTGCTCTTACCGTAAATAATCCTCTTCTACACTTGTAAGAAAAAGTATGTGAACCCTTTAAAATTATATGGATTTCTGTACAAATTGGTCATAAGATGTGATCTGATCTTCATCTAAGTCACAACAATAGACAATCACAGTCTGCTTAAACTAATAACACACAAAGAATTTGCTACCATGTTTTATATTGAACACACCATGTAAACATTCACAGTGCAGGTGGAAAAAGTATGTAAAACCCTAGACTAATGACATCTCCAAGTGACTTGGATGAAGATCAGATCACCTTTTATGACCAATTTGTGCATAAATCCATATCATTCCAAAGGGTTCACATATTTTTTCTTGCAACTGTATGTTTGTATACAAACCTTCATTCCTCTAGATGCAGAGGATGTCCCCTCATCACAGTCCTGGGAATAAATAAATGATGGGAGAGATTTCTGTATTGATATATTTATACATGGTTATTAGAATTGCCCCTTAGTTGTGTTTTTTTCTAAAATGAATAACCCTAATTTTGATAATCTTTTAGGGTACTGTAGTCCACCTATTCCAGTTATTACGTTAGTTGCCCATCTCTGAACCCTCTCCAGCTCTTCTATGTCTGCCTTGTTCATAGGAGCCCAGATCTGTACACAATACTCCTCATGTGATCTGACTAGTGATTTGTAAAGTATCGGGGTTAGGAAAAAAAGAAGAGGGTTAATCCTGTACTCCTATGGAGGGAAATATAGGATATAGACGCAGGGTGCCAAGGGTAAAGGCCAGAGTGCATATAAATGTAATTAAAATAAGAGAACATGTCCTATAGTAGGGCATATAATAAAAGAATAGAAGCCGAAGAAGAGTAAGGCAGCCGAAAGTGTTAAACTATAAGCAGAAACACTATATAGTAACAATAGAATAGAGGAAATAGAGAAAAAAGATTCACCTAATGGTGCCAAACTACTAGTGGATAAAATAGCTGTATGGTAAAATCATATGTCAATAAGTGCCCCTTACCAATAAATAGTAAGATGATCAGTATTCGGTGACCATATGGTAGAACTATCCACCATCTGGTTATGTTGTCCAATCTAATATAGCATACATAAAACCATATCAAGTACTTTAGAAACACAAAAGACAGGTGGGAGACACCACACTCACTTCACCAGGGAGGGGTGCTGTGGGATAAAGCCACCCACAGCCACCTCCTCCCTCGCCTGGCTCGCTTGTAGGGTCAATGGAATATACGGCAGTCCAACGCTCTGTACTTCTGGTATAATTCTTCAAAAAGATCAGTCAGGTGTAGCTCAACGCGTTTTGGGAGATAAGACCCCTTCCTCAGGAGCAAGGTTCAGTAAAAATATTAACAGAATAAAAAATATTTTAGGAACAGACACATATAGCATATGGCTTTTTCCAAACAAATGGTGCTTTTCGCGCCAAGGGATACGTCATCGTCACTTCGGTCCCGGAAGTGACGTCACCATTGGAAGGACAAAATATAAAATACAAAAACACATAAATAGTTGAAAATGATATATATTAAATGTTAAGGGCACTGGTCCTAATAAAAAGAAGACTGAAGTAAACAAAGGAGGCAGAGAGTACTAGCGGTACTCACGCCGGCCGACAGTAGCCGAAGTTCCGGTTTGTGGAACGCATAGACCGGAAGTATGTCTAGATGCGTTCCACATCGGAAGATGTAACGTTTCCGGTGTGTGGCATGTAACGACTTTAAAAGGGGCAGGGTTATCTAGAGGTTCCTGTAGGTGGAACGCTAGTGAATAGGACACATGTATGCTCTATAGTACTAGAACACAAATAGAAACCTAAAGTTTATGTACCGAATGAAAGCAAGTGATGATGAAATGAATATAAAATAAAATTGGAATTACATAAAGATAAATAATGACTCAAAAGATTCTACTGGGAATTCATAAAGGGTAGAGTTTGGTTTAAAAATAAATAAAAATCTAATATAAAAGTGTAATCTAGAAAAGAATAAGAGTATTTAGAAAAAAAATAGGAATAGAAAATTACCAAATTGATCAAAATAAATAGTGATAATAAGAGTGCACATACATATCTATATATATGTGTGTGTGTGTGTGTATGTATATATATATATATATATATATATATATATATATATATATATATATACACACACAAATACACACATTAAAAAAACTATATGTTTTTAAAAATTTATGTGGAGATAAATATATATGTGATGGGGGGGGGGAATTTTTTATTTAGAACTTGATTGAACAATAATGTGAAGCTGTATAAATATGCACTCAGCACTAGTATGTTTGTCACTGCTTGAGAAAGATCCCAAAGAGGTGGATCGAAATGTCGCTGTCTGGTGAATAAAAGTCGTTCTTTTTTTACGCCTTGGATTTCTTTCTAAAATATATATATATATATATATATATATATCTTTATCTTTTCTAGCCTTCTCCTTTCCCTCCTTTCTCTTTCCGCTTTATATATATAATAAATAATACACAAAAAATGTTGGTGATTTAAAATATGAACTAAAATGGATACTGGGGGGATCATATACTCAATAGTATATGTATATAAAAGACAAAAAAAAGTATATAAAAAAATATGTAAAGAGACTTCATGGGAACGGTTGTTTTAATACTTGGTGTACTCTAAACTTTAATTTAAGCCAAAGGGTGTCAGCGTGTTTAAACAATAAATCCAGTACATTTCCTTTCTGGCCAGGTTCTGATACGAAGACGGGACCCATTCAAGTGGGGTCACCCTCAGGGTATACGGATTTTGGGTTTCGGCAAAATGTCTGGATACACTATGGGTTAGTACCTTTCTTTTAATGTTTGACCGGTGTTCATTCATGCGTTCTCTAAGCATGTTCTGCCCACATATTTGAGTTAGCAGGGGCCTCCTAAAAGATAAATGATCTCTTTCGAGTTGCAACTCAAAAAATGTTTCAAAACAAAAGGTTCTTGTGTGTCAGGGATATTTACTGTTTTCTTCCCATGTTCTATCATCCTGCAACACTTGCACCTTTTATTATTACATTTGAAGACACCCAGGGGATCAACCTCTGCTGTCATACGTACCGACAGATGTTTAAGATTTTTTGTTTTGGGGTTTTTTATCTTTCAATTTTGGACATGAAGGAGCTAGCATGTTTTTTAAGGTTGGGGCTCTTCTGAATGTTAATGATGGAATGGACGGAAGGATTTTACATAGTATCGGATCTTTCTGTAGGATAGTGGCAGGACTATGCTCTCATCAATGGCAGCAGCTGTCTGACACTGGTTTCTGCAAATTAGTTTGCTGTCCACTAAGATTCCTAAGTAATTTTCCATGTCAGTGTTACCCAGTGTTTTACCATTTAGTATGTACTGATGATATGCATGATATGATGTTTCCTTCCCATATATGCATAACCTTACATTTGTCAGTGTTAAACCTCATCTGCCACTTCTCTACCAAAGCCTCCAATCTATCCATACCCCTCTGTAGCAGTATACTGTCCTTTTCTGTGTTAATTACTTTACACAGTTTAGTGTCATCTGCAAACATTTATATTTTACTGTGCGTGCCTTCTACAAGATCACTAATACATATATTGAAGAGACCAATAGAACCCAATACTGACCCCTGTGGTACCAGTTACAGTGACCCAATCTGTGTACCATTAATACACAACCTCTGTTTTCTATCACTGAGCCAGTTACTTATCCACATACAGACATTTTCTCCCAGTCCAAGCATTCTCATTTTATATAATTTTTATGTGGTACAGTGTCAAATGTTTTGGAGAAGTCCACATATATGACATCGATTGATTCACCACGGTCAAGTCTAGAATTTACCTCCTCATAGAGACGGATTAAATTTAGTTTGACATGACCGATCCCTCATGAAGCCATGCTAATATGGCGTTATTTGCTTATTTTCATTGAGGTACTCCAAGATGGCATCTCTTAGAAAACCTTTAAGCTTTCTATTGGGCATGTGCCGGATCTCGGAAGGTCGGGGACAGCAGAAGCCTCCCAGCGAAGTGAATATTGATGAGCTGGGCGGCGCTTCAAAACGGCGGTTGGGCTGATGCTGGCTGGGCGCACTTCAGGTTATAAAACATGAGTTTACTGTATTCATAATGTGGACAGGGGTTATACTTGTATGTTTTGAATGCACATTAGAAGACCTGTGCATGCATATGTACAGCTAATTATGATTATTGGGCCTGTCAGTGTCCCTTTAAATATCAGAAATAAGGGTCTGGCTATGACTTAATTCTCTTAGGATAAGGGGGGGGGGGTTGTATGCCATCTGGTCCCAGTGATTTGTCCATTTTCAACTTTTTAAGACTGAGCTCCACTTCTTCCTGGGTCAGACAGGGCACTTTTAATGGGGAATTTACTTTTACATTCTGCATTTCATCTGACAGTTTATTTTCCTCAGTGACTACAGTGGAGAAAAAATATTTAATAGCTTTGCTTTCTCCTCATCACTCTGTAAAGGGCCGACACATTCAGATTTATACATTTTACCATTTGTATAATTGAAGAACATTTTAGAGTTAGTTTTGCTCTTTGGCAATGAATCTTCTCTGTCTCTAGTTTGGCTGCTTTTATTTGTCTTTTACATATTCAATTTTTTTCCTTATAGTTTTTCTATGCTTCCTCTCTACCCTCCTGTTTTAGTGATTTAAATGCTTTCTTTTTGTCATTTATTGCTTTCTTTGCAATTCTATTTATGCACAGTTTTTTTTTTCTTCTCCTTACCCTTTTATTTCCATAAGGTATGTACCTCTCATAATTAGAGTTAAAAATATCCCAGTTTGTGGCTGTATTTTTTTTTGTGGACTTTGTCCCAGTTAGTTAGGCCAATGGCTAATTTAACTTTATTGAAGTTTGGTATTTTTGTTCCTCCCTGAAGAAACACTTTTTAATGACCATTTGAAGGTTATTATTTTATGGTCACTGTTTCCAAGGTGTCACTGAACCTGTTGTTCGGTCAGGTCTATTGGTTAGTACTAAGTCCAGTAAGGCCGCCCCTCTAGTCAGGTCCTGAACCAGTTTGAAAAGGTAATTTGTCTTTGGTTACTGTCAAGAACTTGTTTCCTTTATGAGCTTTACAGGTTTCAGTTTCCAAGTCTATATCAGGGTAGTTGAAGTCCCCCGTAATAACAACCTCCTGATTTGCAGCCTCATCTATCTCGTTTAGAAGTAGATTTTCTGTGGACTCTGGTATATTAGGTGGCTTATAATAAACTTCTTTTAGCAGGGGCGGACTGGACACTTAGTGGCACTGATAAAAATACTGAAAGCGGCCCGTTTTGTAGTCGGGTCCAAATTGATGGAAGGCAGGACTATTGTGGCACATTATACAAGAAATACCCTGTTGGGGTTGTATAATGTGCCACAATAGAGCCAAATACCACAGTCCATCACAAAATACCTCCAGCAATACAAAATACATCCCCAAAAACTCAGTCGGCCATGAGGAGGGCCCAGGCAGGCCACTGGGCATTGGCCTACCAGGAAGTTACCCTCTAAGGTCTATGGCCAATCCAGCCCTGCCTATTAGTATTTTATTATTGTTTTTGGCTCCATGTATTTCTACACACAGTGAGTCCACATGTTCATGTCCCTCACTTATATCTTCCTGGAGCGTGGGCTTTAGACTGGACTTTACATAAAGGTAAACCCCTCCCCCTCTCTGGTTTTGACGATCCTTTCTAAACAGACTGTAAGCCTGTACATTAACTACCCAGTTATAGCTATTATTCAGCCTTGTCTGTTATTCCCACCATGTCATAGTCCTCCTCACACATAACTTATTCCAGTTCACCAGTTTTATTTTATTAGTCAGCCTTCTGGCATTAGTATTCATACAATTGATAGGTTTATGTATTTTTCTTTTACCCTATACCTTTCCTTATGAACTGTTCTAGTTCCTCTTTACATCCCTTCCCCAGTTCCCTTACCTGGCCCCAGGTCTCTATCTGCACTATATTCCCTCCTATAATGTAATAATCCCCCCCCCCCCCAGTCCCTAGTTTAAACACTCCTCTAAGCTTCTAGCTACCTTTTTCCCTAAAATAGCTGCACCTTCCCCATTGAGGTGCAGCCCATCCCTACGATAGAGCCTGTAGCCAACAGTGAAGTTGGCCCAGTTCTCCGGGAACCCAAACCCTGCCTTCCTACACCAGTTCTTGAGCCATTTGTTAACCAGCCTATACTCCCACAGCCTTTCTTTAGTGGCTCATGATGCATGTAGTATTTTGGAAAACACTATCTTTGAGGTCCTTGCCCTAAGCTTGTTATCTAAATCTCTAAAATAATTTTTATAATTTTAATAATACTTCCAATTGTGCCATAGACCTAATAATGGTTGTCAAAACAACAACATTAGTGTGAGCTTAAAGGGCTTCTGTCACCTCCCCCCCCCCAAACAGCAACAGCAATTTTCAGTATTGGACTTAATATAATTGCTAATGTACGCAGAGTCCATATATACCCCTCTTACCTCTGACTGTGCTTTAAATTATTTAAAAATAGTACTGTTGTGATATGCAAATTTCCTCACTACCAGCAAGTTGGGCGGTTACTTGCTGGTAGCCGCTGCAACCTCTGTCTAAAAAAAGCGCCCCCTCCTCCACTTGATTGACAGAGCCAGCGAGCGTTCTCCTCCTTCTGCTGGCCCTGTCTGCAGCTGAAATCCTGCGCCGGAGAAGGACGCTCGCTTGGCTGCTCCTTCCTCAGTGTGCCTGAGCCGATGACAACGTCAGCCCTACACCCAGAAGAGAAGACGCCGGCATTGCTGGTAAGGAGGCAGAGAGTCTGGTGATGTTGCTGGATGCTTGATTCATGTAAGTATTTGCCTAATAAGCATGCAGCCACTACAACCACCAACGAAATGGGGTGCCATTATTTTACAAAAAATATATTTAGACACACTATACCACCAACGCTTATAAATAATATACCCATAATTAATAAATATGTATGCCGCACATGCATTGCTGTGCTGCACTGCATCTGGCATTTATGGTATATGTATGCCGCACATGCATATTACACAGATATGGAAAATAGTAGTAGTATATTAATTCTCATATACTCCAAGAGTGCTAGATAGAGTTGTTAATTTCCCAGCTCAGAAGGGGGAGAAACAGGGTTTTGTTATTCAGTATAGGTAACAAATGTGTCTGTGTTTGAAATCATTGAGAAATCATGATCTTTTGCTGCTGCCAGCCAGTAGCAATTTATTGACTAAACACAGAGCTAACAAGACCCCCTCTAATGATCTGCTATATTTTAGTGACCTATAATCAATTATTCACTCTGTTGCCAAATCTTAAAGGGAACCTCTCAACATGAAAATGCAATGTAAACTATAGTCAGCATGTTATAGAGCAGGATGAGCTGTGCAGATTGATATACATTTTGTGGGAAAAGATTCAATAAAACTTGTAATTCATACATTTAAACGCCTGCATATTCTGGGCTTTGATGTCAAGGACGATGTCCTATCAGTGATTGACAGCCTTCAATCTATGACTGTGTATACAGAGATGGCTGTCCATCATTAATAAAATCGCCTCCTGGAGTTCTAAGCCCTGAAGGAGCAGGAATTTACGTGACCGGTTACCTTTAAACGGCAATACATTTTTCTGCTGCAGCTCCCTATAACTGTCACAGTACTTAACAGTAGATAGGGCTGGTGCCAGTTGAAGAATGGAACTGAGCATGTGCATCCACCTCAGCGATGTTACAGAAGTCAGTGTAAAAACAAACAGCAAGTGGGTCTTTACAGATACATTTTATTCAATAACCTTTGATTAATCAAGGTGGAATACATTAGACAGGTCAGGTCCCAAAGGCCAGACCCCAATGAACAGACAATCACAGTAGGTCTTGGCTTTTCCAGGGAATGCCGATTCATCCTACTGCAAACTAAAATGGAGTTCATGACAGATATTGCAGAGCAGGAGTATAGTTTGCTTTTCAAATGTTTACTTTTTTTTCTTTTTTTAATCTACTATTGGTCATTTTATTCCTTCGATCCAGGGCTACCTTGAGGACACTTTTAATCATTTTTTCATTGTTTAACACATTGTAACGATTCACTTCCACTAGTCTATTAAAATCATTTGGCTCATAGGTAAAAAATTTTGTCCTGTAAGGAGAATCTTTGTGTTGAAGCAGAAAGTTCCCAAAAGCCTTCTCTTCATCTGTTTCGCGTAAAATTCCTGTAACATTTGGAAAAAAAAAATTGTTTAGTATTTCCCTGCCACAAAAAATCTTTTTTTTTTTAAAAGAGTTTAATCATTTTAAAATTTCTGAAATGACATATGAAAGAGGGTTTCAAAAATATGGGGGCACTGTCATATTCCGGGAACATATTGTTAAAGATGTTCTCAATTAGAGCCAAAGACATTTGCTCTACTGTTCCAAATTGTCTTAATCCTAGGATTTTACATGCATGGAAGAACCACATACCTGGACCCAATGTGGAACTGGGTGCATGTCGGTCACAGATGAACATACAAAACATGAAGACATAGTAACATGCCTGGACTCCATGCATAACTGGGTGCATGGCGATCACAAGCAGACATACCAAATACTAAGACAAAGTAACACAGTACATACTCCCAGACAGACTAAGGACCTGGTGACATTGATGAAATATCAGGCTGACCACAGAAGTCCAGGTAGAATCACAAACGCACTGATCAGTAGAATGCACCCTACACACAGGATTCCTGGAGATAAACTGATCTCAGGCACACATCTCACAGGTATAAAGAGCAGGGTGATTACCTAACAACGACACCTAACGACCTGATATTTAGACACACAAATCATGGAAACATTAACACGACATGGACACAGACGGCATACAAGTCACAGGACACAGTTCACACACTAGAAGCCAGCATGCACCACCCAAACAACCAGCATACACTGGTAACGGCCCACAGCCAGCCTGCCCAGCAATAAGTGTCACAGTAAACTGCACTGTGATACAGACAAAGGAAGTACACAACTTCACAGAACACAGTTCACATACTAGAAGGCCGGAGCCAGCAAACCCAGGTAACTGCCCCAGTCAGTACACAACAGCGCATGCAGACAGCCTGCACGACAAGTGTCACAGTGAACTGCACTGTGGCACAAACCTTTTCACTCCCAAGTCTTTTATTACATTATATAGTAATATTCAATTTACAATATGTGTTATAAGTGGAGTACCCTAAGGTTCAATGCTGGGTCCTCTATTATTTATTTATTAATGATATTGAGGATGGGATTAATAGCACTGTTTCTATTTTTATAATGGCAATTTGCATATACTCCAGAATGTTATGAAGAGTGATCAGATGAATTGCATAGTCCTTCTTTGCCATGAAAATTAACTTAATCCCCCAATAAACTTTTCCACTGCATTCCATTGCTGTCATTAAAGGACCTGCTGATATCATTTCAGTAATCGTCTTGTTAACTCAGGTGAAAATGTTGACGAACACAAGGCTGGAGATCATTATGTCAGGCTGATTTGGTTAAATGGCAGACTTGACCTGTTAAAAGGAGGGCGATGCTTGAAATCATTGTTCTTCCTTTGTTAACCATAGTGACCTGCAAAGAAACGCGTGCAGCCATCATTGCATTGCATAAAAATGGCTTCACAGGCAAGGATATTGTGGCTACTAAGATTGCACCTCAATCAACAATTTATAGGATCATCAAGAACTTCAAGGAAAGAGGTTCAATTCTTGTTAAGAAGGCTTCAGGGCGTCCAAGAAAGTCCAGCAAGCTCCAGGATAGTCTCCTAAAGAGGATTCAGCTGTGGGATCTGAGTGCCACCAATGCAGAGCTTGCTCAGGAATGGCAGCAGGCAGGTGTGAGCGCATCTGCACGTACAGTGAGTGAGGTGAAGACTTTTGGAAGATGGGCTGGTGTCAAGAAGGGCAGCAAAGAAGCCACTTCCCTCCAAAAAAAGCCATAAGGGATAGATTGATCTTCTGCAGAAAATATGGTGAATGGACTGCTGAGGACTGGGGCAAAGTCATATTCTCTGATGAAGCCTCTTTCTGATTGTTTGGGGCATCAGGAAAAAGGCTTGTCCGGAGAAGTAAAGGTGAGCGCTACCATCAGTCCTGTGTCATGCCAACAGTAAAGCATCCTGAGACCATTCATGTGTGGGGTTGCTTCTCATCCAAGGGAGTGGGCTCACTCACAATTTTGCCCAAAAACACAGCCATGAATAAAGAATGGTACCAAAACACCCTCCAACAGCAACTTCTTCCAACAATTCAACAACAGTTTGGTGAAAAACAATGCATTTTCCAGCACGATGGAGCACCGTGCCATAAGGCAAAAGTGATAACTAAGTGGCTCAGGGATAATATATAAATTCCCTTTCTATACTCCTCTTTCATAGAACATTATAACTTTATATTAGTTTGTATATCTGTGTGTAAAATTATAATGTTCTATTAAAGAGGATATAGAATGGGAATTATATATATTAAAAAAACAATTCTTATAGTGGAGCTATTGGAGAGCAGCACTCTTGGTGAAGAGCAATCCAGATTGCAAAGCATGTCTCTGGAGAATGCTGTGGTAGCCAAGTTGATTAAGTGTACCTTGAATTTAGAATAAATCATCAACAGTGTCACCCGCAAAACACCATCACCCTTGCCTCCTCCATGTTTCATGATGGGAACCACACATGTAGAAACAATCCACTCAACTTTTCACATAAAGACATGGTGTTTGGAACCAAAAATATCAAATTTTGACCAGACCAAAGTGGAGATTTCCACAGTATAATGACCCCCTGGTGGCCCCCTCACATACCTATAATTGCTGGAGCACAGGGCAGTCCTTTCGTTCACTAACTGCAGCTGATCTCCCTATACTCTCTTTCCTCCAAGTTGCACTGCGCCAGGCCTGGAGGAGAGAAGGAGCACAGGGAGATGTGCTGCAATTAGTGAATTAAAGGACTGCCAGCTCAACCTGCGCTCCAGCAATGAGCGCTTCCATCTGTATTGATGGCACCACTTATAGCAGCCAGCCCAGCACCCCCGAGAGCTGGACACCTTGGCATTAGGGTTGTCACAATAACAAAAAAAATGTATTCGATTTTGATACCATAAGACAGTATAGCAATACTCGATACCATGTGAAAAAAATAAAACACCCAAAAAGCTGTGTGCATTCCACATTTTATGGAATGTCTGGCCCATAAAGGAACAGTCCTATCCTATTTTTTTTGGTGGGGACAAGGTGACTAAAAGTGGCAAATTGTGTGCATTTTTTTTCTGTTACGGCATTCTCCGCATAGGAGATTTTTTTATGTTTTAATAATAATTCAGACCTTTTCAGACACGGCGATTAAGTAATATGTTTATTTTTTGTTTACGTATTTTACATGTAAAATTGGGAAAGGCGGTTATTTAAACTATTTATATATATATATATATATATTATTTTTTTTTACTTTTTATTCAATAACTATTAACTAGAGGGCTAGAACCTTTGTCCTATTCACCCTAATAGGACACCACCTATGAATATAATCTGTTAATACAAATGTACACGGCAGGTGCCTGTTCTATCATATGGCCGGCACTGCTGTCCTCAATGACCGGGCGCAGTGGCCTCCCCCACCCTCCTCTTAATCCTTTCATTTGTGGTGCAATGTCCACAGCCCCTCCCCTCCTGAGTATTAAATTCTCATTGGTGGCCAGTGGCAGCCGCATCACAGTGGAAAGGGAGGGACTTTCTCCTTCTCCACTATGCCAGCTCAGGAGAACATGGTGCATGCTGAGGGCAGCTCGTGCCATGTTCTCAGCACAGTGGGCCCCAGCACTTGCCTGTGTATGCCGGGTGCTGACTTCAGCCCTGTCTACACCTGGCAGTGGCTAGTGCAGATTTCAGCTATAACTTACGCCAGTTTCTGTTGTAAGTTATAATAAATCCGGCAGGCCACAAAAAGCCCTGCTCTCACACCAAGCCCCACCTCTTTTTCACTACTTCAGTTCATTGTATCAGCCGTATGCTACCTTTACCCACTGGGCAGAGCCTATTGACTATAGCAGGGATCAGCAAACTTCGGCACTCCAGCTGTGGTGAAACTACGACTCCCAGCATGCACACTTGCTTAGCTATTTTCAGAACTCCCATTAAAAGTGAATTAGCATGCTGGGAGTCGTAGTTTCAACACATCTGGAGTGCCGAAGGTTGCTGACCGCTGGACTATAGTGTCCCAGCACTAATGTCAGAAACAGGACAGATTTCCTCTGGGTCTCGTTATATATGGTGGTGTGCTGGCCCCTTCTGGCTATGCTACATACAATGAAATCCAGTGGGCTGTGTTGGCAGAGGATAGTTTTAACGCTACTGTGAAACTAGCCTTAGTTGAGTGGTCTTTGCTATAATTTTGATTAAAACCATACTAGAATAGCGCTAAACGCTATATGAATACCTATGAATCCTACCTCTGAACAACACAGCTGATAGTCTGTTAGCTGGGCCTATCTAACTGCAAATAACTGATTAATTTCTGAGCCAACCTACATGTATTTGATATTATTTTTCATGGGACACCTTAGAACCTTTTGTGCCATTAGGATGATGGATATAATATTTTGTTTTAAACTATTTAAGGAAAAAGTGTATTACAAGAGGTTTTAGGACAAAAAAATTCTAAAGCCATTACCATACACTTGTACCCTGAAAATGGACGCTATTTATGTAATTTATCTACTGGCTGGGCTCAACACAAGACTTGAAAACACTGGAGTGTATTTTGGCCACTTTTTCTATTGCTGGTTCTATGGCACTGTACTCCCAGAAAACTGATGTACAGCACCAAAATGTTACAAGCCCCTTGGGGGCCTATTGGGGGTCTGATCTGAGGCTGGTGTGTCTGATCTGAGGCTGGGGGGTCTGATGGAGGCTGATTTGAGGCTAGGGAGGGTCTGATGGGGGTCTGATCTGAGGTTGGGAGGTCTGATGGGGTGTGATCTGAGGCTCAGGGTCTGATCTAAGGTTGGGGAGGGTCTGATTTGAGGCTGATGTAGGATGGGGGGTCTGATAGGAGGCTGATTTGAGGCTGTTGGAGGTGGGGGGCAGATCTGAGCCTGTGAAAGGGACAAAGGCAGGGACAGTTGCTAACAAAGAGGCAGGGACAGTGGCAGGGAGACAGTGGCATATTTGTAATATATAATAGAAGAAAACGTAAGGCAGCTCTCACCTGCAGTAGTAAAATCACCAGAGGTGCACGGATGCCGCTCCTGGATGCGGTATATACAGTAAGAAAAAGAAGAAAATCCAGCTCTCTCCGGTGAAAAAATGAAAAACTTTAATCCAGCAAGTTTAAAATCCATACAGGTGTACAAATAGCAGTCAACGCGTTTCAGACCTCAGAGAAATATGGGTCCTTCCTCATGACAAACGTTTGTCATGAGGAAGGACCCATATTTCTCTGAGGTCTGAAACGCGTTGACTGCTATTTGTACACCTGTATGGATTTTAAACTTGCTGGATTAAAGTTTTTCATTTTTTCACCGGAGAGAGCTGGATTTTCTTCTTTTTCTATTTGTAATATATAGTGCAGAAGCAATTTTGTGCTGCAAAAATACAGCGCTCTAGATTTTTTTTAATTGAAGCACAATTTCTGTAACTTACACCAAAATCACTTATATGTTTGACTAATTATAGCCATCAAATTTCTACGTTGAGAATTTTGTATGGCCCCTGAATGATGTTACAAATATCCAAATGGCCCTCGGCAGCAAAAAGTTTCCCCACCCCTCCGTAAGGTATTCATCTTGGAAAACTTTATTTTTTTCCATTCATAAAAAAAATACTTGTTTGTATATTTTACACAGAAAATAAAAAACTGCTATACAAAATATAGCTAAAACAAATACCTAGATTTGTAAAATAAAAAAATTTGTAATGCCAGTATGCTATTGCTAAAACTAATCAATATAAAAAATATATTTTTTTTATTTTTTATGAAATGACAAGGGGGGGGGGAGGGGAGTTTATATGGGTGTGTACGTAGTCTTCTATACTATTGCTATTATTTTTTCATTTTCTGTATTTCTCTTTTTATACATTTTTTGTCTTTATTTTATTTTTTTTTACTTTTTATTTATTTATGAATTTACCCCTTCCTGTCACAGTCAGGGCAGGAAAGGATTAAGTCACAGCCTGCAGGTTCACAATGAATTTTATAGCTTGCAGGTGGCGCTCTTACATAAGGAAAAGTGCTCCCTACCAGCTTTTACAGCTGCAAGGATCTATCACAGCCTGACCCCTTTTGTTGACTTCGGGAATTCTCCCTGTGACTGCAGCTGTCTAATGATAGCACGGTCACCGCGATCTGCAGCGGTATGGGCCGCCGGCATATTGCTATGTAACTCAGCACTTACGTCAGGTTACAGACCGGAGCCTAGCGCAGCGTCGTATAAAGTTAACACTTTTTTGTTTACTACTTAATTCCATCTATGTTGCTTTATTGTTTTCATGAATCTACAATGCGAAAAAAATACAGAATGAAAGATGCTCAAACCATGTTTTTTCATAAAAAGGTGTTTTTTTGGGTGCAAATTTTTTTCTATTTGCCCCCCCCCCCCCCCCCCCCCTTAATCTCAATTATGCAATTACAGTATAGCAAATAACATATGTCAGTATAGCAAAACACCGATAGGTCATAAAGAAAAAAAATAAATGCAACAGCATTTCGCAAACCAAATAAAGTACATTAATGCCATAGTAATAGAAAATATTCTGGTGCTAATGCTACGCTTATTTTGTAAATTTGAGATTCTGGGCAAATACATGTTGTACAAAATTATTTGGGCCCGTCTGCCAAACGTCAAGGTAGAGTGTCCACTGGCTTCACCCTAGGAAGGCAAACCTCACCGGCCACGCCACACAATGCCCCAAACTACGCCCACACCACCAGCCGGAAAGACATGGGGGAGATGAGGGTAGAACTTTCAGACCGGAAGGTGAGCTGGGGGCAGTCCGGGGCACTTCTCTCCACCTCAGTCAGCCACAGGGAGCCATGTCTGCGGTTCAAGTGGCTGACTGGGGGTGAGAGAAGCCTCAGTAAGTGAGTGCTGCTGTCTGAGTGTGAGCTACTGAAAGGGTGGACATCCCTGTGTCCATCCAGGCCCTGCGCTGGACGGAGGACAGGGAGCCACAAAACCAGACTGTCCGGCCAACCTACGTCAAGGCGATCTCTGTAAGATGGGAACCTAAAACTAAATGCTACCTTTTATGTGCCATAACGGCCACCATAAAATTCAGGGAGTGCAGGTTCCACATGCATGCTGGGTCCACTCTGCTTTTTATAATTTTTTATGTCAAAATGGTCTGCATTAAATTAAGGGAATGCAGGTACCAACATGCATGCTGAGCCCACTCTTTACTTCTCCTGGTGTCAGACGGCAATGAATGCAATGGAACGGATGCACAATGTTCGTGTTGGAGTTCCTGAGAGTCAGTGAACAGGTTAGCCTTTTGCACCTGTTCACATTATGCGGTGCTGAGCAGTGGCCATTGCTTCTCTTGTGCTGTGCTGGTGGAGCGATGGGACCCAGGGCCAGGGTGGCTTTGCCGCACAGTGAGGTGCTGTGTGGCTACTGGGTTCCGTCGCCTGCTGGCGCAGTGCGGAGGTGATGGTGGTTGCTGTGCAGTGCCGCGCTAAAGTTCAAGTTGCCACTTGAAGAGGCAACCTTGTCGCGGTAAGTGGGCCTATGCTCTTTGATCAAACTGTATACCAATGCCTCCTTTTAGTGCATAGCATAAGGTTATATTTATTATTATTGTGCTGAGAAGCCATGTTTTATTATGCTGTAAAACAGTTGTTATATCAAAAGCATAGGATTGAGGATGTGCGGTCCAGATTCACTCTCACTTGTTAAGTTCGTGTGCAAGAGGCCTTATACTTACACTAATTAAAATCAGCCTATGGGGCAGACAGTTAGGGGTGCAAGACTAAATGGAGTCAGCCACATCTCCAGTACAAACTGCAAATAAAAAGGGCGTCAGTCAGCACATCCCAATGCGCAGGTGCATGCTGCCATGGCCAGAAACACAAAGAACAAAATACTGTACAATGCAACAGCACTCTGCAAACCAAATAAAGTACATTAATGCCATAGTAATAGAAAATATTCTGATACTAATGCTACGCTTATTTTGTAAATTTGAGATTCTTGGCAAATAGAGTGCATTCCCTGCATTCCCTGAATTTATTGGAGGCCATTGTGGCACCAAAAATGATAAAAAAGCAGAGTAGACCCAGCATGTATGTGGAACCTGCACTCCCTGATTTTTATGGTGTCTGTTGTAACTGATCTCCTAGCACACCGACCGGGTACCTCCGTCGATAGATGCTCCTAGTGCTTTCCGAGGACTCCAAGCACTCCACTTGACACCGTACGCCCTGCAGACCCCACAAACCGCCACAGCTTGGTTGGGGTCTCACCGTCCTCCACCCACGCTGGACCTACAACAAGGCTCCAGGCGGTGAACCTCTCCTACAGCCAGAGAGCAGGAACAGCTCTTACAAGAGCTAGTAGTTATGCCAGGGGAGTATAGCAAATCGTCAGCGTATAGCAATCCCCCAGTTTTGATCAGTTATCCAAACACCAGTCTCAACATGATGAAGGATAAAACAGGAACACTTTATTGAGGGCTACCCGCCCGTATTTATGCAGGTCCCTATCTGGTGGCCACGCCCCCAGGGGACCAGAATGGAGACTCCGACACACCGAACAGATACAACACATCCCCGCAATGCATCATGGTTTCCTCCTCTCTGCCCCAGAGACAACCGAGGAATAATCCAATTATCTCTCAGGACAAAGGGGAGATCGCCAATACCCATGTGGAGACAACAGGACAGACATCACCATTTAAACACACAATGTCACACCCTCCCAGCAACCACAGACATTTAACATATTCCCAGATAGCTCAAGTCTGAGTGCATATCATTAGGTGAATGGCACTCAGACCACACGAATACAATTAAACTAGCCATCTGGGTACCCTCACATCACAAAATACAATTCCAAAGACCTATTTAAGCTGTGCGGCCGACCTGTCTTCTTTAAAGTTAGTATGGGCCATAATCCTGAGGCAGGAGGCTGGCAACCAGCCCCCTCCAAAACACCGTGGCGAGGTTGGTTTCGTCACACCGTTTTGGCACATAACAGATTGCCTTGATGTTGGCAGACGGGCCCCAAAAATTTACAAAATGTATTTGCCAAGAATCTCAAATTTACAAAATAGGTGTAGCATTAGCACCAGAATATTTTCTATTACTATGGCATTAATGTACTTTGTTGTGAGTGCTGTTGCATTGTATTTTTTTTTCTTTCTTCTTTCTAGCCATGGCAGCGTGCACCTGCGCATTGGGATGTGCTTACTGACCCCCTGTTTCTTTACTGATATGTCATAGCTATTGGTAAATGCATGGTTGATGGTGTTATCAACTGTGTTTAAAAGCACACTGCACATGCTTTTTCAAATGACAAATTATTATTGCACTCTTCAGCTAAAAATATTTTTTTAATGGTTTTTATTAAAAAAAATATATTAAGTCCTTTTTTTCATATAGAGCTGACATGCTCTAGTAGCACTCTTTGGATTTTCTGTCTTTTCCATCAGACCAGGAGTAGACGGACTCCTTATCTCTGGAAAAAATTTGGCTTAAATAAGTGTTTATGACCTGTCAGTAATTTAGAGAGGAGGTTTATTATATGACGCTGCAAGTGAAAGTACCAGTCACACAGCTAGAATAAAGTGAACCCTTTGTGATGGAACAGCTCAATATTTTTAATAAAGGCCAATTGAAAAAAGGATGTTTAGCCAAAAACAAGTAACATGCAATCATATAAAGAAAATTGCCTCCGAAGGTGTACATAGCTTTTAAACGCACAAACAGTGTTATGGGGAAAACCAGTGGCTTATTGAGACCATGTGTCCAAAAATAATGTCTCAGTGGGGCAGACCCCTGCCCCTGCTTAAACACACGTTAATGTCAGAAGAAAGAGTTGCGTGTTCTGCAATACTTTATTCAATGCTAATTAAAAAACAGATATGAATACAAATAGCTTTAGGGCCTCCGTTCCATTTTTTTTTGCAGATCGGAAGGTTTCCCATTCATTTCTATGGATCTGTTAAAAATGCGGTGGACTCATCCATTTCTTGTCCGCGTCCGCTGTCTGTGTTTCACGTCCGCAAAAAAGTATTGCATGTCCTATTCTTGTCCGCAATAAACGTTTTGCGGACCCATTGAAGACCAATCCGTTTTTTTTGCGGACGGTTGCTAGGAAACCTGTATATATAAAATTTCAAGAATTACAGCCTTCAGGTTTTTTTTTGCGGACCGCGAAAGAAAGAAATAAAGACACACGGAAACACAACCTACAAAATTTGAGGACGAATGAATGTGGATGTAAAAAAAAAAAAAAGGGACACGAACAGCAAAAAACTGTCGTGTGTGCATGTAGCCTTAAACTGATCAGTTATTTTCCTGTATAGAGCCCCTAGGATGGAACTCTATGCCGAAAAAAAAAACACAAGTGTAAAAGTACCCTAACCCATATAAATAGCAATTGATAGGAATGTGTTAATTGCTTGTGTGATAGAGAGGCCAGTAAGCAGTTTTCACCTCATTTGCATATGGCTTAAACATTATTCATTACCCATTATTCTTAAGGACCCTTCACTTTACATGTGTTCTGTCATTGGTTTCAACATGGACCACAACAGTCCCTCCCAGTAATTTATCCACCCATTCCACCACATGCCGAACCATGGCACCAGGAAGACAGCAGACTAATGGGTTGAGGCGGTCATGGCGACAAATTATTATGTTTGTATTCCTATGTTTAGAATCACCTATAACTACTAGCTGTCCAGGCCTACCTACACTACTGCACACTGCACCCCCCTCCCCCCCCCCCCCCCCCCCCCCGACTACTACCTGGTCTGTCCCCCTTGCATAATCACCCAACTTGCAAATTTGCTTGGGAGTACAGTAACAGGACTGGTCTTCCTTTTCTTGGACCTCTTTCTACTCCCCCCGACTACAGTAACCCAACTTCTTATCTGATCCTCCTGACCCTTATCCCCAACCTCCATCCCTACCCCGTTATTTGCCTGCTCAGTGAGCAGCATACTCTTCTCAAGATTGTCAATTACCCACAATGTTGCATTTTTCTCCTCCAGATTTCTAATGTGATCTTCCAGGTATTATGGCATTATGCTCACATTTGTCACAGCTGTGTTCACTCTGGACCTTGTGCTCGTTGTGTATACTACATGTGGCAAAGTGTGCACTTTAAAAAACCACTAAACATGTTAGCAATAACCCCAGTTACAACAACTGAGACCAGTTTCAACAAACAGGGACTTTTATCAGCTTTTTTTAACATTGGATTTAGGGCTCTTGCAGATGAGCCAGTATTTCGCGCGGGTGCAATGCGTGATGTGAACGCTTTGCGCCCGCATGGAATCTGGACCCAATCATTTTAATGTGCGTTGGTTTTCACACATCACTTGTGTGTTGCGTGAAAATCGCAGCATGTTCTATATTCTGCGATTTTCACGTCAACGCTGGCCCCATAGAAGTGTATGGAGCTGCGTGAAAATCGCATCTGCAAGCAAGTGCAGATGCGATGCGTTTTTCATGGATAGTTGCTATAAGATGTTGTTTGTATACATTCAGTTTTTTATCACTCGTGTGCAAAACGCATTGCTTTTGCGCAATAAAAACTGAACGCGATCTCAGGCAAAACTGAATGACTTTGCCTGCGAAAAAGCAAATTTTTCACTGAACGCATTCCCAACGCATCCGGACACGCTCCTCTGCAAGGGGCTTTATACTGTAGTGTAGACACTTGGTACACAGCAGACATTCTCAACCCAGCAAGCTCAGTAAGTGACATTTTGTTGTGCAACATTCACTACTACAATGTAGGGGACTCTGTCTATTTGTGAATTTTGTTTTAAGCATTTTTTTTAGCAAATTTTATTACAAAACTTCTATCCATCTATCACAGACTAGTTTAGCTGCCCTGATTGTAGTGGACTCTGTCCAGCAATACGGTGTGACCCAATATTTTTTTTTAAGTCTTCAAAATAAAATGTCTGGTAGACAGTGTTGCAATGGGAGGGGTAATGTAAAATGTAAAACCAAGTGGATATTGTAAAACCAAGTGGATATTGGTTCGCTCGTCATCTCAGTTAGTAGTGGCATTTTTAGCTATAGTGGTGGTGGTAAGATCAGTTTCTTGTAGTGGCACTTGGGGCAAAAACAGAGGAGAGAATGTAGCAAAGTCTGATAAAACTGGTGAGAATGATGACAATGAAGATGATTGTGTGTTGGATAGGTCCTGGGAACCAGATCAGGATAATGAGAAGGTGATGACATCCGAGGAGGGTGGTGGTGGGCAGGGCTGTGGATTCGGAGCTCGAAATGTACTGACCTCAGCTTTAACCACTTCAACCCCGCTAGCTAAAACCCCCTTCATGACCAGGCCACTTTTTACACTTCTGCACTACACTACTTTCACCGTTTATTGCTCAGTCATGCAACTTACAACCCAAATGAATTTTACCTCCTTTTCTTCTCACTAATAGAGCTTTCATTTGGTGGTATTTCATTGCTGCTGACATTTTTACTTTTTTTGTTATTAATCAAAATTTAACGATTCTTTTGCAAAAACATGAAATTTTTCACTTTCAGCTGTAAAATTTAGCAAAAAAAAAAAACGACATTCATATATAAATTTTTCGCTAAATTTATTGTTCTACATGTCTTTGATAAAAAAAAAATGTTTGGGCAAAAAAAAAAAATGGTTTGGGTAAAAGTTATAGCGTTTACAAACTATGGTACAAAAATGTGAATTTCCGCTTTTTGAAGGCACCTGCCATGTTTTCCAATTTTTTTATACAAAGTTGGCATTTGACCAAGATATTTTTCTCACCCAGCATGCGTATATGTAAAATGACACCCCAAAACACATTCCCCAACTTCTCCTGAGTACGGCGATACCAGATGTGTGACACTTTTTTGCAGCCAAGGTGGGCAAAGGGGGACATATTCCAAAGTGCACCTTTCGGATTTCGCAGGCCATTTTTTACACATTTTGATTGCAAAGTTCTTCTCACACATTTGGGCCCCTAAATTGCCAGGGCAGTATAACTACCCCACAAGTGACCCCATTTTGGAAAGAAGACACCCCAAGGTATTCCGTGAGGGGCACGGCGAGTTCCTAGAATTTTTTATTTTTTGTTGCAAGTTAGTGGAATATGAGACTTTGTAAGGAAAAAAGAAAAAAAAAGAAAAATCATCATTTTCCGCTAACTTGTGACAAAAAATAAAAAATTCGAGGAACTCGCCGTGCCCCTCACGGAATACCTTGGGGTGTCTTCTTTCCAAAATGGGGTCACTTGTGGCGTAGTTATACTGCCCTGGCAATTTAGGGGCCCAAATGTGTGAGAAGTACCTTGCAATCAAAATGTGTAAAAAATGGCCTGCGAAATCCGAAAGGTGCACTTTGGAATGTGTGCCCCTTTGCCCACCTAGGCGGCAAAAAAGTGTCACACATCTGGTATCGCCGTACTCAGGAGAAGTTGGGGAATGTGTTTTGGGGTGTCATTTTACATATACCCATGCTGGGTGAGAGAAATATCTTGGCAAAAGACAACTTTTCCCATTTTTTTCATACAAAGTTGGCATTTGACCAAGATATTTTTCTCACCCAGCATGGTTATATGTAAAATGACACCCCAAAACACATTCCCCAGCTTCTCCTGAGTACGGCGATACCAGATGTGTGACACTTTTTTGCAGCCTAGATGCGCAAAGGTGCCCAAATTCCTTTTAGGAGGGCATTTTTAGACATTTGGATCCCAGACTTCTTCTCACACTTTCGGGCCCCTAAAAAGCCAGGGCAGTATAAATACCCCACATGTGACCCCACTTTGGAAAGAAGACACCCCAAGGTATTCAATGAGGGGCCTGGCGATTTCATCAATTTTTATTTTTTTTTGCATAAGTTAACGGAAATTGATTTTTTATTTTTATTTTTCTCACAAAGTCTCACTTTCCGCTAACTTAGGACAAAAATTGCAATCTTTCATGGATTCAATATGCCCCTCACGGAATACCTTGGGGTGTCTTCTTTCCGAAATGGGGTCACATGTGGGGTATTTATACTGCCCTGGCTTTTTAGGGGCCCTAAATCGTGAGAAGAAGTCTGGAATATAAATGTCTAAAAATGTTTACGTATTTGGATTCCGTGAGGGGTATGGTGAGTTCATGTGAGATTTTATTTTTTGACACAAGTTAGTGGAATATGAGACTTTGTAAGAAAAAACAAACAAAAAATATATATATTTCCGCTAACTTGGGCCAAAAAAATGTCTGAATGGAGCCTTACAGGGGGTGATCAATGACAGGGGGGTGATCACCCATATAGACTCCCTGATCACCCCCCTGTCATTGATCACCCCCCTGGTAAGGCTCCATTCAGACGTCCGTATGATTTTTACGGATCCATGGATACATGGATCGGATCCGCAAAACACATGCGGACGTCTGAATGGAGCCTTATAGGGGGGTGATCAATGACAGGGGGTGATCAGGGAGTGTATATGGGTGATCACCCGCCTGTCATTGATCACCCCCCTGTAAGGCTCCATTCAGACGTCCGCATGTGTTTTGCGGATCCTATCCATGGATCCGTAAAAATCATACGGACGTCTGAATGGAGCCTTACAGGGGGGTGATCAATGACAGGGGGGTGATCAATGACGGGGTGATCAGGGAATCTATATCTATATATAATCTGTCTACTATATTGATCACCCCCCTGTAAGGCTCCATTCAGACGTCCGTATGTGTTTTGCGGATCCGATCCATGTATCCGTGGATCCGTAAAAATCATACGGACGTCTGAACGGAGCCTGACAGGGGGTGATCAGGGGTTCATAAGGGGTTAATAAGTGACGGGGGGGTGTAGTGTGGTGTTTGGTGCGACTTTACAGAGCTGCCTGTGTCCTCTGGTGGTCGATCCAAACAAATGGGACCACCAGAGGACAAGGTAGCAGGTATATTAGACGCTGTTATCAAAACAGCGTCTAATATACCTGTTAGGGGTTAAATAAAATCACATCTCCAGCCTGCCAGCGAGCGATCGCCGCTGGCAGGCTGGAGATCCACTCGCTTACCTTCTGTTCCTGTGAGCGCGCGCGTTCACAGGAAATCTCGGGTATCGCGAGATGACGCGCCGATGCGTCCAGGAGGAGTAAATCAACCACCTCCCGGACGCATCGGTGCGTTAGGCGGTCAGGAGGTGGTTAAAGGGGTTGTCCCACTTTGCTTTTTCAATCTTACCAGCAGTAGATGTCCTGATAACTTCCTGGTTTGGCTCCTGTAGTTGAGTGAAGGCCACGCCTCCTCATGACTCACCCTGAGAGCTCAGTCCTTGGCGCTCGTTCATGTGGATGAGTCATCCACATGGAGCCTGCAGAGTATGTAAAGCCCATCTCCCTGCTGGGGAATCACTCAGTGACCACTGACCAATGCTAGTGAACTAATGTAGTAACTTGTGGCTGTCCTGCATTCTAATACACTTTTACACATAAAACCTGTGTTACAAACCCATTCTGTGCAGCAAAAACAATAAATCACTACAGCCCAAATGCATGTTAGCTAGTAGCCATATGATCTGTGCTAGATATAGATAGATATATTCACTGACTTATTACCCAGCTTTCCCGATGTCTGATATTATCACTGACTTATTACCCAGCTTTCCCGGTGTACAATAATAAGTCTGTAATATTATTGTACACCGGGAAAGCTGGGTAATAAGTCAGTGATAATATCTGATACCGGGAAAGCTGGGTAATAAGTCAGTGATAATATCTGATACCGGGAAAGCTGGGTAATAAGTCAGTGATAATATCTGATACCGGGAAAGCTGGGTAATAAGTCTTATAGACTTATTACCCAGCTTTCCCGGTGTCTGATATTATCACTGACCTATTACCCAGCTTATATGGGGGGGGGGGGGGGCATCTGTGGATGGCACTTATGGGGTGGGGGCATCTGTGGATTGCTGCCTGCACTCCTTCTGGGCACCAGAGAGCATGGCGTCCTCGGTTGCTATGACGCCGTGCGCTCCCTCCTGCTGCCGGAAAACAGTAATACACTGCTATGATCTATAAGATGTATCACTGTATTCCGGCGGCAGGAGGGAGCGCACGGCGTCATAGCAACAGAGGACGCCGTGTGCTCCGGCGCCCAGAAGGAGTCGGCCCGGGACTAATAGGGGATCATATCAATCACTAACCTCTGCCACCGTGGTCTTCCAGGGCCCTCCTTCCTCCTCTAGCATCTGCAGGACAGCAGCGTGGCAGGCAGACAGTTTCTCTCCCCGGCACTATTTCCAGCATGCAGGACACGGCTGTTTTACAACCTGGGGAGGCATGCGTGCGCGTTCTCGAGCAGCCGGCTGGGGAGAAGGTAGGACATTGTGCGCAGGCACGGCACATACAAGCCCCGCAAGTATGTGGCCGTAACCAGGGGATACAGGTAGACAACACAGGCGCAGATGAAGGCATTTTTCAGGAGAACCGTGCAAGTTAGGAAATAGAAGTTATTTAGAAGATTATTCAAGGACACTTGGGGAAACTGATTAACAGCAATTAATGAAATGGGACAACCCCTTTAAGAAAATCTTTTAATAATATTTCATAACTGAACTTTAATATGATTTTTATAAATGTTACTCAAGTTCTATCAATCTAAGGCCCTTATTTATATTTAAAAAAAACCTGTTATAAGCAGGGTGTTCTGCTGGTGATAGAAATTCTCTGGAGGCCCTTTGGGAAATAGGAGCAAAGCTCCACAATGATCTCTTTCAAAACCCTTACCTGGTGCTGCCAGCCAGTCTCCTCCCGATTCTCATGGGATATAAACCTGATACCTGTCAAGAACTCTAAGATTGTTTTTTAGAGACTCTTTCAGAGGAGTTTTTTCAGAATCACCAATTTCCACCTCAAGAAGCTCTTCCTCCACGCCTTAGGCACTCGGCTTCCTTAGCTTTATGTCAGGCACACTTTACCTCGATCTGTCAAAGTGCGTTAAAAAAATACATAGTAGTAATAAGGTGAAGAGGATACTGTCCGCCTCCCATGGCTTTTCATTGTGTATACGCATGCAGGTAGGTCGCTATAAACTATTATCCAGTTGGTACAAAACCTCTGAGTTCCTACACAACAGGGGATTGCTGCAGTCTCTAAGCTGCTGGAGGTGTGGGGTCGGAGTGGGTTCATTGTCGCATATATGGTGGGACTGCCCAGAGATTCGTCCCTTTTGGAATGAGATTCAAAGCTTCATATGCAAAGTCACTAGTCAGGAGATTAGGATTTCCCTAGATATGATAGTTTTAGCAAGACCCAACAAAACATTCACACCGTCTAAAAGAGATTTAACCACACAGCTACTCGCAATTGCAAGATCATTGATCCCACTACACTGGCTAGACACGAACCCTCCCTCAATACAGGAATAGGTTAAGAAAATAGATCTGATTTGTCAATATGAAGAACTGTCCAGTTGGATCTCCAAAACACATAAGTTTGTAGAAGTCTGGCAATCGTGGAAGAAGAAAGCCAACGTTCTGTAACTCGGGGTGCCCTCCCTGTTCTGTTTCCTTACGAGTTGGATACTGTAGGAGCAAGATGACTGCCTAACAAAACACTCATTTATACCACCCCCCCCCCCCCCACCTACCCCTTCCTTTTTATTTTTAAATATCTCCCACGAGTAACTTTAAGGGCTAGAGATTACTACTTATACAGTCAGGTCCAAAAATATTTGGACATCAACACAATTCTAAAATTTTTGGCTCTATACACCACCACAATGGATTATGTGCTTTAACTGCAGACTGTCAGCTTTAACCACCTCCCGACCGCTGTACGCACCGATGCGTCCGGGAGGTGGTTGTTTAGTTCCTCCTGGACGCATCGGCGCGTCCTCTCGCGAGACGCGAGATTACGTCACAGCCGGCCCGCGCATGCGCATCGCGGGCCGGCATTTCGCAGCAGACTATTTCGTCAGCAGCCTGCCGGCCACGATCATTGGCTGGCAGGCTGCTGATTTTTAAAAAATCCAATCAGCAGCCACATAACCCATCATATTAGTAAATATGATGGGTTTATATGGCTGCTGTGCTCCTCTGCTCCTTCTTTTGGTCGGTTGGTTCCAGCAGAGGAGCACATCTACTGTGAGTACCCACTACACCACATACTAGCCCCCAGATCACCCCAATTAACCCTTTGATCACCCCTTATACCCCCTCCTGTCAATCACTAGTGAAAGGAAAAAAGTGATCAGTGCAAACTGTCACTTTTTTTTTTCACTGTTATTGACCGTTAGGTTTTAGGTATAGTTTAGGTCCCTTGGTTAGGTAGTTAGCGATCAGTTAGCGCCCAGCCCACCGCACCGCAGTCCGTTATTCGCTGATTAGCGTATCGCTAATCAGCATTTGTACTTTTATAGTATCTGAAAGTGATCAAAACTGATCACGGTCAGATCTATAATAGTACTAGTGTCACTTTAGTTCGCCCTCCACCCAAAACGCAGTGTTTGCCCGATCAGGCCTGATCGGTCGCCCACACGTGCGTTCGCCCACACCCGCCCCACCGCAGTGACAAAAAAATTTTTTTTTTTTGATCACTGCACATTCACTTTACACGCACTGCGGCGATAAAAAAATCAGTTTTGATATTTTTTATCAACCGCAGCGGCCTCCGGTACTTCGCTAGCCTCCCATTTGTAAGACAGGCTTGCTTTTTTTTTCTTGGGTAGTCTCAGGGAATACCCCTAAATTTAGTTGCCCACATGTCAAACAGGGGGTATTCTTCTGAAGAGGCCTACAGGCTTCTGACCCAGTCGGATGAGGAGTGGGAACCCTCATCTGATGAATCCAGCGGGTCAGAATACGAACCTGTAGAAAGCAGTGGCTCTCTGACCCAAAGTTCGGACGAGGAGGCTGAGGTCCCTGATAGCAGCAGGCGTACCCGGCCCCGTGTCGCTAGACCACAGGTTGCGCAGGATCCGCTTCAAGAGCAGCAGAGTGGGGCTGGTGCTGCCGGATTACGTGGTGAGGCATACACCAGCAGCCAAGCCCTTCCTGGACCTAGTACCAGCACTGCCGTACAACCTGGTGAAGTAGCGAGCACCAGAAGGGCAGTTGAAGCTGGTACGGTGGCACGTGCAGTAGTGACCCCGTCGCAGCCACCGTAAAGACGTGCCCGTAGAGCCCCTAGAATCCCAGAGGTGCTGGCAAACCCTGATTGGCAGTCCCCAACTTCAGCCGCACCCGTAGTTTTCCCTTTCACCGCCCAGTCTGGAGTTCGGGTTGAGACGGCTCAGATCGGTTCAGCCCTGGGATTTTTTGAGCTGTTCTTGACTGCGGAGCTTTTAGACTTAGTCGTGGCAGAGACAAACCGGTATGCCACACAATTTATCACCGCTAACCCGGAAAGCTTTTATGCCCAGCCTTTCCGGTGGAAACCAGTCCAAGTTTCCGAATTTAAAACTTTTCTGGGCCTCCTCCTCAACATGGGCCTGACAAAAAAACATGAATTGCGGTCATATTGGTCCACGAACCCAATTCATCACATGCCCATGTTCTCTGCTGCTATGTCCAGGACACGATTTGAGGTCATCCTGCGTTTCCTGCACTTTAGCGACAACACCGCCTCCCGTCCCAGGGGCCACCCTGCTTTTGACCGGCTCCACAAAATTCGGCCCCTCATAGACCATTTCAACCAGAAATTTGCAGATATTTATACCCCTGAGCAAAACATCTGCATAGACGAGTCCCTAATACATTTTACCGGGCGCCTTGGCTTCAAGCAATACATCCCAAGCAAGCGCGCCCGGTATGGGGTCAAATTGTATAAGCTCTGTGAAAGGGCCACAGGCTATACCCACAAATTTCGGGTCTATGAGGGAAAAGATCAGACCCTGGAGCCGGTCGGTTGCCCTGACTACCTGGGGAGCAGTGGGAAGACAGTTTGGGACTTGGTGTCACCCTTATTCGGCAAGGGGTACCATCTTTATGTGGACAATTTTTACACAAGTGTGGCCCTCTTTAGGCATTTGTTTCTAGAACGGATTGGCGCCTGTGGTACCGCGCGAACTAGTCGCGCGGGCTTCCCCCAACGGCTCGTTACCACCCGTCTTGCAAGGGGGCAGAGGGCCGCACTGTGTAACGAAGAACTGCTCGCGGTGAAATGGAGAGACAAGCGTGACGTTTACATGCTCTCCTCCATTCACGCAGACACGACAATCCAAATTGAGCGAGCAACCCGTGTCATTGAAAAGCCCCTCTCAGTCCACGACTATAACCTCCACATGGGAGGGGTCGACTTCAATGACCAGATGTTGGCTCCGTATTTAGTTTCCCGACGCACCAGACGCTGGTATAAGAAGGTGTCTGTATATTTAATTCAATTGGCTCTGTACAATAGTTTTGTTCTCTACAGTAAGGCTGGGAGAACTGGATCCTTCCTCAAATTTCAGGAAGAGATCATCGCGAACCTCCTGTATCCAGGAGGTTCCGTGGCCCCATCCACCAGTGTAGTTAGCCGTCTACACGAGCGACACTTCCCCAGTGTCGTTGCTGGTACCTCAAACCGACCGCCACCCCGAAAAAAATGTCGTGTCTGTAGCAGGAGTGGAATAAGGCGTGACACCCGTTATTTCTGTCCTGACTGTCCCGACCACCCTGCCCTATGCTTAGGGGAGTGTTTCCGAAAGTACCACACACAGGTACACCTAGCATAGGGATCACATCTCACCAGGATAGGCACACAGGGCTATTAGGGCCCATTCACTCACAGCTGCTGCAAACGTCTCCTTTCACATGGGACAAAGTGCATAACGCACTTCGCCACATCTTTGGGCGATTTGCGCTTTGCACATTGACCCATGGGGAAGGAGAGGTTTGTTCTATAAAGGTAAAAAAAAAAAAAAAAAAAAAAAAAAAAAACAGGTAAGCAAACAGGTTAATGTTTAGTTCCAAAAGTTAAAGTTACATGTTCTGTTCCAAAGTTAATAAAATTATTGCGTTGTGGCCTGGTTTTTTCTTTTTTTTTTTTTTTGTCTTTTTACCTTCCAGGTGGACCAACCGATCTACTAGCTGCAGCACCGATGTGCATTCTGACAGAAGCATTGCGCTGCTGTCAGATTACACGCAAGTCGGTGTATGCGGCGCTGCAAGACGGGATTTTCTCCTCTGCAGTGACAGATACGTTTGCCGAAGCATACGAGCTGAGGAGGAGGCGGCGTTCCTATGCTTTGGCAAGCATTTTGTATATATATATATATATATATATATATAAAAAAAAAAATCCCGGCAATGATTTATTCATCCACATCGATTGATGCGAATGGAGAAATCTGGTTTGCCAGGGCATACGAGCTAAGTGGGTATGGATGTAGGGCGGAGCTCCTATGTCCTGGCAGACGCCTTTCCCCTCCATTTTTTTTTTTTGGCAGAGATTTTTTCATCCACATTGATCGATGCGAATGAAGAAATCTGTGCCGTTCATTTTTTTCTTTCAGCCCAGAAGCTGAACGGAAAAAAAAATCTCATTACCTGTATGCTCAATATAAGGAGGATAGCAGAAACTCCTAATGCTGGCCATACATGTAATGATTGCGGAGACCCTCAAATGCCAGGGCAGTACAAACACCCCACAACTGACCCCATTTTGGAAAGAAGACACCCCAAGGTATTTGCTGAGGGGCATATTGAGTCCATGAAAGATTGAAATTTTTGTCCTAAGTTAGCGGAAAGTGAGACTTTGTGAGAAAAAACCAAAAAAAATCAATTTCCGCTAACTTATGCGAAAAAAAAAAAATTCTATGAACTTGCCAGGCCCCTCATTGGATACCTTGGGGTGTCTTCTTTCCAAAGTGGGGTCACATGTGGGGTATTTATACTGCCCTGGCTTTTTAGGGGCCCTAAAGCGTGAGAAGAAGTCTGGGATCCAAATGTCTAAAAATGCCCTCCTAAAAGGAATTTGGGCCCCTTTGCGCATCTAGGCTGCAAAAAAGTGTGACACATCTGGTATCGCCGTACTCAGAAGAAGTTGGGGAATGTGTTTTGGGGTGTCATTTTACATATACCCATGCTGGGTGAGAAAAATATCTTGGTCAAATGCCAACTTTGTATAAAAAAATGGGAAAAGTTGTCGTTTGCCAAAATATTTTTCTCACCCAGCATGGGTATATGTAAAATGACACCCCAAAACACATTCCCCAACTTCTCCTGAGTACGGCGATACCAGATGTGTCACACTTTTTTGCTGCCAAGGTGGGCAAAGGGGCACATATTCCAAAGTGCACCTTTCGGATTTTGCAGGGCATTTTTTACACATTTTGATTGCAAGGTACTTCTCACACATTTGGGCCCCTAAATTGCCAGGGCAGTATAACTACGCCACAAGTGACCCCATTTTGGAAAGAAGACACCCCAAGGTATTCCGTGAGGGGCATGGCGAGTTCCTAGAAGTTTTTATTTTTTGTCGCAAGTTAGTGGAATATGAGACTTTGTAAGGAAAAAAGAGAAAAAAAAAAAATCATCATTTTCCGCTAACTTGTGACAAAAAATAAAAAATTCTAGGAACTCGCCGTGCCCCTCACGGAATACCTTGGGGTGTCTTCTTTCCAAAATGGGGTCACTTGTGGCGTAGTTATACTGCCCTGGCAATTTAGGGGCCCAAATGTGTGAGAAGTACCTTGCAATCAAAATGTGTAAAAAATGCCCTGCAAAATCCGAAAGGTGCACTTTGGAATATGTGCCCCTTTGCCCACCTTGGCAGCAAAAAAGTGTGACACATCTGGTATCGCCGTACTCAGGAGAAGTTGGGGAATGTGTTTTGGGGTGTCATTTTACATATACCCATGCTGGGTGAGAAAAATATCTTGGTCAAATGCCAACTTTGTATAAAAAAATGGGAAAAGTTGTCGTTTGCCAAGATATTTCTCTCACCCAGCATGGGTATATGTAAAATGACACCCCAAAACACATTCCCCAACTTCTCCTGAGTACGGCGATACCAGATGTGTGACACTTTTTTGATGCCAAGGTGGGCAAAGGGGCGCATATTCCAAAGTGCACCTTTCGTATTTCACCGGTCATTTTTTACAGATTTTGATTGCAAAGTACTTCTCACACATATGGACCCCTAAATTGCCAGGGCAGTATAACTACGCCACAAGTGACCCCATTTTGGAAAGAAGACACCCCAAGGTATTCCGTGAGGGGCATGGCGAGTTCCTAGAATTTTTTATTTTTTGTCGCAAGTTAGTGGAATATGAGACTTTGTAAGGAAAAAAGAGAAAAAAAAAAAATCATCATTTTCCGCTAACTTGTGACAAAAAATAAAAAATTCTAGGAACTCGCCGTGCCCCTCACGGAATACCTTGGGGTGTCTTCTTTCCAAAATGGGGTCACTTGTGGCGTAGTTATACTGCCCTGGCAATTTAGGGGCCCAAATGTATGAGAAGTACCTTGCAATAAAAATGTGTAAAAAATGCCCTGCAAAATCCGAAAGGTGCACTTTGGAATATGTGCCCCTTTGCCCACCTTGGCAGCAAAAAAGTGTGACACATCTGGTATCGCCGTACTCAGGAGAAGTTGGGGAATGTGTTTTGGGGTGTCATTTTACATATACCCATGCTGGGTGAGAGAAATATCTTGGCAAAAGACAACTTTTCCCATTTTTTTATACAAAGTTGGCATTTGACCAAGATATTTTTCTCACCCAGCATGGGTATATGTAAAATGACACCCCAAAACACATTCCCCAACTTCTCCTGAGTACGGCGATACCACATGTGTGACACTTTTTTGCTGCCAAGGTGGGCAAAGGGGCACATATTCCAAAGTGCACCTTTCGGATTTCACCGGTCATTTTTTACACATTTTGATTGCAAGGTACTTCTCATACATTTGGGCCCCTAAATTGCCAGGGCAGTATAACTACGCCACAAGTGACCCCATTTTGGAAAGAAGACACCCCAAGGTATTCTGTGAGGGGCATGGCGAGTTCCTAGAATTTTTTATTTTTTGTCGCAAGTTAGTGGAAAATGAGACTTTGTAAGAAAAAAAAAAAAAAAAAATCATCATCATTTTCCGCTAACTTGTGACAAAAAATAAAAAGTTCTATGAACTCACTATGCCCATCAGCGAATACCTTAGGGTGTCTACTTTCCGAAATGGGGTCATTTGTGGGGGTTTTCTACTGTCTGGGCATTGTAGAACCTCAGGAAACATGACAGGTGCTCAGAAAATCAGAGCCGTTTCAAAAAGCGGAAATTCACATTTTTGTACCATAGTTTGTAAATGCTATAACTTTTACCCAAACCATTTTTTTTTTGCCCAAACATTTTTTTTTTATCAAAGACATGTAGAACTATAAATTTAGCGAAAAATTTATATATGGATGTCGTTTTTTTTGCAAAATTTCACAGCTGAAAGTGAAAAATGTCATTTTTTTGCAAAAAAATCGTTATATTTTGATTAATAACAAAAAAAGTAAAAATGTCAGCAGCAATAAAATACCACCAAATGAAAGCTCCATTAGTGAGAAGAAAAGGAGGTAAAATTCATTTGGGTGGTAAGTTGCATGACCGAGCGATAAACGGTGAAAGGAGTGTAGTGCCGAAGTGTAAAAAGTGGCCTGGTCATGAAGGGGGTTTCACCTAGCGGGGCTGAAGTGGTTAATTTGAGGGTATTTACATCCAAATCAGGTGAACGATGTAGGAATTACAACAGTTGGTATATGTGCCTCCCACTTGTTAAGGAACCAAAAGTAATGGGACAGAACAATAATCATCAAACTTTTACTTTTTAATACTTGGTTGCAAATCCATTGCAGTCAATTACAGCCTGAAGTTTGGAACGCATAGACATCACCAGACGCTTGGTTTCATCCCTGGTGATGCTCTGCCAAGCCTCTACTGCAACTGTCTTCAGTTCCTGTTTGTTCTTGGGGCATTTTCCCTTCAGTTTTGTCTTCAGCAAGTGAAATGCATGCTCAATCGGATTCAGGTCAGGTGATTGACTTGGCCATTGCATAACATTCCACTTATTTCTCTTTAAAAAACTCGTTGGTTGCTTTTGCAGTATGCTTTGGGTCATTGTCCATCTGTACTGTGAAGCGCCGTCAAATGAGTTCTGAAGCATTTGGCTCAATATGAGAAGATAATATTGCCCAAAACACTTTAGAATTCATCCAGCTGCTTTTGTCAGCAGTCACATCACTAAATACAAGAGAACCAGTTCCATTGGCAGTCATACATGCCCACACATGACGCTACCACCACCATGCTTCACTGATGAGGTGGTATGCTTAGGATCATGAGCAGTTCCTTTCCTTCTCCATACTCTTCTCTTCCAATCACTTTGGTACAAGTTGATAGTGGTCTCATATGTCCATAGGATGATGTTCCAGAACTGTGAAGGCTTTTTTAGATGTTGTTTGGCAAACTCTAATCTGGCCTTCCTGTTTTTGAGGCTCAACAATGGTTTACATCTTGTGGTGAACCCTCTGTATTCACTCTGGTGAAGTCTTCTCTTGATTGCTGATTTTGACACACATACACCTACCTCCTGGAGAGTGTTCTTGATCTGGCCTACTGTTGTGAAGGGTGTTTTCTTCACCAGGGAAAGAATTCTTTGGTCATCCACCACAGTTTTCCGTGGTCTTCCGGGTCTTTTGGTGTTGCTGAGCTCACCGGTGCATTCCTTCTTTTTCCTATATCTGATGGGTTTTGATTTTTTTTTCAGCCTAATAATGGCTTGCTTCATGGATAGTGACAGCTCTTTGGATCTCATCTTGAGAGTTGAAAGCAACAGATTCCAAATGCAAATAGCACACTGGAAATTAACTGTGGACCGTTTATCTACTCATTGTAATTGGGATAATGAGGGAATAACACACACCTGGCCATGGAACAGCTGAGAGGCCCATTACTTTTGGCCTCTTAACAAGTAGGAGGCACATATGCAAACTGTTTCAATTCCTACACCGTTCACCTGATCTGGATGTAAATACCCTCAAATTAAAGCTGACCGTCTTCAGTTAAAGCACATCTTGTTTGTTTCATTTCAAATCCATTATGGTGGTGTATAGAGCCAAAAATGTTAGAATTGTATCGGTGTCCCAATATTTATGGACCTGACTGTACATTGTTATTCATCTGCGAAGAGACTCCTTAAACTTACGCATCGTTACGAAGTTAAATTGTTTGTATCGTCAAAATTGCGTTTTGTTATTAGATAACATTGTGAGCGAGCCTCTGTAATGGCACATCTTCATGCTGTTTTATTGCACTGTGTGTAAACTTGAAAATAAATAATAAAAAATAAAGAAAAATAAACTCATTTCTCACTTCTCACGTGTTCTCACCTGTATACTAGTTAACTTCATGCTGCCCCAAAGACCCTACTTACAATGTCTGGAACTGTGCTGCACATTTTAAGTAGTAAGCTCCTCCTCTAAAGACTAGAGGTTCACTAGGCAACTAGAAAAAGAACATTCTGGGTTCAGAGAAACAGAAATGTTTGAAATGGAGGAACACACTTTTGTAACTGCAAAGCAAACTGAAGTTGCTTCAGAGTGTCATGATGCAGTGTTCTGGGAAGCGGGGACAGCCGGGGTGCGCTTGCATCATCAGCACGCCCGGCGTCACCCGTTCCCATGACAACCACAATAGGGCTGAGTGCCGAGCTGATCTCTCGCCGCTTGGCTGCATCAGGAGTCATATGACGCTGGCCAAGTCCCATGACTCCACCAGCGCTCTATTTAAACAGGCAATCTGATGGCCACAGATTGCCTGTTACTGAGGTCCTTCCTGCATGATACTCACCTGGTTTGTTTGTTCCTGCTTGGCTTTCGATTTTCCCATCCGTCTCATCCTCTCGTCTTGGCGTGCTCTCCTGGTTTGACTTCGGCTTGTCCTGACTATTCTCTGCCTGCTCCTCCGGTACCTTTTCTGCTCTCTGTTTTGACGCGGCTTGTTTGACCTTTTCTGTTTGTGTTGGTCTTTCCTGCACTATACTAGCTAAGGGTTTGTCAACCAGTTGTCCCTTGTCGCTAGGACTTGCGAGGCAAGTAGGCAGGGACAGGGGTGAGGGTGGAGTTCAGTGGTCACTACCCCACCCCCTGTGTGTGTGACACAGAGCAACAGCAACATGATAGCTTAGATGATCTTGTTGAAGCTATGTTTCTGTCAATATATTCATCACATGCACTGTGTTGTGCACACTCTGCAGCTGGCAATAAGGGACAGTTTTCAAGAAGGACATGCTGCTGCACTGATTCGCAAGGTGACAAACGTGGCCACTGCTGTCAGAACCCCTAAAAATTACTCAATTTACCTGTTGGGAAATTATAGATCAAGCCACACAGCCTACTTAATGATTTAGTGATTGACTGATCCGAAACGCTTTCTTGTAAACATGGCTAAACCTCAATTGACACTAAATGATAGTCAGTAGAACCAGGTGACTGAACTGGAAGAATTGCTACAGCACCCATTAACGTACTATGCTGCTGCTGCCGTGGCTACTACTGCCCCTACATAGCCGCACACCACCTGCTTTGTCTGTCAGGTTTCATAATTAGAGATGTCGTGAACACAAAATTTTCCGTTCGCGAACGCGAATTTCCGCAAATGTTCGAACGTGTGAACCGCAATAGACTTTAATAGGAAGGCGAATTTGAAAACCCACAGGGACTCTTTGTGGCCATAATAGTGATGGAAAAGTTGTTTCAAGGGGACTAACACCTGGACTGTGGCATGCCGGAGGGGATCCATGGCAAAACTCCCATGGAAAATTACTTAGTTGACGCAGAGTGTGGTAAGTTGAAATCGCAATGCGATTAATAGAACTTGAATTAATCGCATTGCGATTTCAACTTAGAGCTTCTGCCGATTTCCGTGCTCATGTTGAAAGCTCTAAGTTGAAATCGCAATGCGATTAATTCAAGTTCTATAAATCGCATTGCATGGGAACGGCTCCATGCTAGAATGTACTGTCGGATTTGAGAAAGTTGTAATCGCAATGTGATTAATGCATTAATCGCATTGCGAATTCAACTTAGAGCTGCTGGGTTCCTAATGGTTGTATTGCTAGTATATAACGAAGATTGAGAATATAGTGCTATATTCGTCAATTCTAGCAATACAACCATTAGGAACTTAGCTCTAAGTTGAATTCGCAATGCGATTAATATAACCTGCATTATTCGCATTGCGATTACAACTTAGATCTGAGTTCCTAATGGTTGTATTGCTAGAATTGACAACGAATATAGCACTATATTCTCAATCTTTGTTATATTCTATCAATATAACCATTAGGAACCCAGCTCTAAGTTGTAATCGCAATGCGATTAATATAATATATGTATTAATTGCATTGCGATTACAACTTTGTGACACTGCAGCTTCAGAATTAATCTAAGATGGATGCTGTCCTTGCTTTTTGATAGGCGCTGGGAGGGTCTGGGAGGGAGGGTATGCTTATTGGCTGGAATGTGTCTGCTGACTGTGAGGTACAAGGTCAAAGTTTGCTCAATGATGACGTATAGGAGGCGGACCGAACATCGCATATGTTCGCCCGGCGCGGCGAACGCGAACATGCGATATTCGCCGGGAACTGTTCACCGGCGAATAGTTCGGGACATCTCTATCCATAATGTACTGCTGCTGCCAAGGCTAGCAATGCTGCTACTACGAATACAGCTGCACATCAGCTGCCTTGTTTGTCAGGTTCCAAACTGTACTGCTGCTGCTCTTGAAAAAGGGATACATTTCTAGACTTTTTGTGCAGAACACACAAGTACTGTGCGTGCATAAACAGTGACAGGCATCTGCTTCCAATAAGGGACAAACATTTATTTTTTACTCTTTTTGTTGTTGTTTGTCCAGGACCTTGATATCTGATAGATGGATCTTCGGCCATTAGCGATGTATCTTTAGATGACTAATAAGTCCTATGTTAGCATTAAATGTTGTTACATACTGAACAGACAAATATGAATGTTTTTGTTTCAGCATTTGCAGCTTTATGTTTGTGAAGTGTACGCTTCTCCTATGCTAGAATTGTGCTTCTGGATTCGTATGTCTGGCAACCCTGAAGGATCAGGGACTTGAGAGAGGCTTTCAGTGTATCTTTGTGTCGTTTCTTTTGTCCCCCATGCGATCGCTTACCCTTGGACAGCTCACCATAGAAGATCTGTCTAGGGCTGCGATGGTCTGGCATCCTTACGACGTGACCTGCCCAGCGCACCTGGGCTTTCATCAATAAGGTGTAAACTGATGGTAAGCCTGCTCTGGAGAGGACTTCTGTATCTGGCAACTTATCCTGCCACTGGATCCTCATGATTCTACGGAGACAAGTCATGTGAAAGTGGTTCAGCTGTCTAGCATGTCTTCTGTATACTGTCCAGGTATTGCTAGCATACATCAGGGTGGATAACACTACAGCCTGGTAGACTTTAAGCTTTGTAGAAAGGCTTATTCCACGGTGGTCCCACGCAATGGCCTGCAGTCTGCTGAATGCAGAACTGCCTTTGCAATTCTGCAGTTGACCTCGATGTCAATTGTCACTGCACGGGAGAGGGTACTGCCAAGATAAGTATATTGGTCCGCTGCATACAGCTTCTGTCCTTTCACTGTGATGGTACAGATGTAGCAGGGGTAACACACACACACTCAACTCAAATTTCTTAACTCATTGTGTTATCTTGAAACAAAAGCCATTGAAAAGCAATTGCTTAACGCATTTAGTTTAGATAACCTGTATTATAAATCATGTGTGTTAACCCTGCTACATCCATAGGTTCTTGATATTGGGCTTTCGGAGCTGGCTGGTACAGCACTTTGGTTTTCTTCGCTTTAATGATAAGGCCAAAGTTGTCACATGCTGCTGCAAATTTGTCCATATGGGCTTGCATTTCCTGCTCTGATTCTGCATTAAGGGCACAATCGTCAGCAAAAAGAAACTCACGAAGCACCGTCTTTTACCTTGTTGACAGCCTGGATTCTTCGTAAGTTTAACAGTTTCCTATCTGTTCTATACGTCACATTGATTCCCAATGAACTGTTCTGAAAGGCATCTGACAGCATGGCTGAAAACATACTGAACGGGGTTGGTGCGAGCACGCACCCTTGTTTCACACTATTTGTGACAGGGAAGGCCTCTGAAGATTCACCATTGCTCAGAAACCGAGCCACCATACCATCATGGAATTGCCGTACCATCAGGATGACTCTGTCTGGTCATCCACAAACTTCGACATAATGCGCCATAGGCCTTCCCAACTAACTGTGTCAAAAGCCTTGGTAAGATCTATAAAGGTGGTGTATAGTTCACAATTTTGCTGCTGACATTTCTCCTGAAGCTGTCGAGCTGCAAATATTATGTCCATCGTGCCACGCTCTTTGTGAAAACCCCACTCCGGTAGCAGACCTCGTTCCAGATGATCAATCAGACGATTTAGCAACATTCATGGCAAGATCTTGCCTGCAATTGATAAAAGTGATATTCCTCTATAATCATCACACATTTGTCTATTTCCTTTTCTCTTATAAAGGTATAAGATGGACGAGTCTTTCAGTTCCTGAGGTATGGAACCTTGATTCCAGAAATACTAGAACAATTGGGTGAGTTTTTCAACAAACACTGCACCACCAGACTTAGACTTCCACCAGAATTCCATCAGATCCTGGCGCCTTACCGCTGGACAGTTGACTGATGGCCTGTAAAGTTTCAGCCTCTGATGGTGGGAAATCCAGGCTATAGTTGATATCCACCTGGGGTATTCTGTCAATTGCCTCATTATTGATGGTAGATGGGCGGTTCAGCACAGAGTGGAAATGTTCAGCCCAACGCTGTAGAATCAGAGTTTTCTCAGTGATGAGAGTTGTACCATTCAAATCCAGTAGAGGAGGGCTTCCTGAAGACTGAGGTCCATACAAGGATCTAATGGCTTCGTAAAATCGTTTGACACCGTTTCTATCAGCAAACTTTGGAATTTCATCTGCTTTGGCACTCAGCCAGTAGTCCTGCATCTTACAGAGTTTACTCAGATGAGGTTTAACACTGACAAATGTAAAGTTATGCACATGGGAAGGAATAATGCAAGTCACCCGTACATACTAAATGGTAAAACACTCAGTAACACCGACATGGAAAAGGATCTAGCAATTTTAATAAACAGCAAACTAACCTGATAAACAGCAAACTAACCAGCAGAACCTCCGGGACACAAGGTCACAGGTGGACTTACCACCAGGATGTCCGGCAAGGACAGTATCGTGATGTTCCTTAAAAACCTTGTATCGCAGTTCTTCAGGAACAAACAACCTCCCTGGGGGACAAGAACCAGGAGCCCCCTCCTGAGCTCCCAACACCTCCATCTCCAATTCAGGATACAGAGCTGAAACCACAACCCCGTCAGCCAAAATCGGAGCAGGGTCCTCTGTATCACATCCCCCAGGAAAACTGCAAGACAACGCATCTGCCTTGATGTTTTTGACCCCCGGACGAAAAGTAACAACAAAATTGAACCTGGTAAAAAACTGTGACCATCTGGCCTGCCTAGGATTCAGACGCTTGGCAGATTGCAGGTAAGCCAAATTCTTATGATCTGTATAAACAGTAACTAGGTGAGAAGCCCCCTCCAACCAGTGACGCCATTCCTCAAAGGCCAACTTTATAGCCAGCAACTCTCTATCTCCCACATCATCGTTACTCTCGGCGACCGAGAGCTTCTTAAAAAAAAAAAAGCACACGGGACCCAGTTGCCAGGAGAAGAACCCTGTGACAGCACAGCTCCCACCCCCACCTCTGATGCATCCACCTCCACCACGAATGGCTGAGACACATCGGGCTGCACCAGAATGGGAGCAGACGCAAAACACTCCTTAATAGTCGAAAAGGCCTGTAATGCCTCCTCCGACCAAACAGAGACGTCAGTGCCCTTCTTTGTCATATGAGTCAGAGGTTTAACAATGGTGGAATAGTTCAGAATACATTTTCTATAATAGTTAGTAAACCCCAAAAACTGCATCAAAGCTTTCTGATTCTCTGGTCGGTCCCATTCCATAACCGCCTGGACCTTTTTGGGGTCCATACGGAAACCAGAGTCGGAAAGCAGATATCCCAAAAACAGAAGCTCCTGCACCGAAAACACACATTTTTCCAATTTGGCATATCATTTATTCTCCTGAAGGATCGTCAAAACCTGTCTCACATGATCCTGATGGGTCTTCAGATCAGGAGAGTAAATTAAAATGTAATCTAAGTAAACTACCACAAACCTCCCCACCAAGTGATGAAAAATGTCATTGACAAATCTCTGAAATACCGCTGGCGCGTTTGTCAACCCAAAAGGCATAACCAGATTCTCAAAATGACCCTTATGCATATTGAAGGCCGTCTTCAATACCGTCTGGTACCAACAATCTGATCAAAAAGGTCTGAGATCAAAGGAAGGGGATACGGATCCCGGACCGTAATACGGTTCAATTCCCAAAAATCCAAACACTGTCTCAGTGATCCATCCTTTTTCTTAACAAAGAAAAAAAACTACTGCCACCGGAGACTTAGATGGCCTAATATGACCTTTTGCCAAACTCTCAGCGATATACTTTCGCATGACCTCTCTTTCAGGTTGAGAAAGAATGTAAAGGCGAGACTTTGGCAACTTAGCTCCTGGGATGAGATTAACAGGAAAATCATAGTCACCGTCCGAAAAGAGTCCCACCGTCCGAAATAGAGTCCCACCGTCCGAAAAGACATCCGCAAAGTCTGAGAGATATTAAAGGTAGAACCGCACTGGACAATCCAGAGATAGATGCGCTGAGACAATTCTCCGAACAAAACTCTCCCCAACCAATAATTTGTCTTGCCTGCCAATCAATAATTGGATTATGTTTAGTCCTGGGTTTGCCGTGGTTGACAAAAGGAGTAGGCAAATTCCTCACGACAAAGCAAGAAATGAGCTCTACATGTGAATCACCCAACCTCAACCGAATACCATGTGCAATATGAGTAAGACTCCCTTGAGAAAGAGGTGAAGAATCTATTGCAAACACCGGAATCTCCCTTTCTAAAGTGCACGTACTTAGACCTAGATTTTGAAGGAAAAGAAAGTCAGTAAGGTTTAGCCTAGCACCACAGTCAATGAATACCTCAACAAAAAAATGTCTTGTCTAGCGCCACTATGGCTGGAAGGAGAAAACGAGAATTACAAGGAGCTTGCATATTTGCTTGTTCCACTACTCCATTCACGCTACCAAGAGTCAGGATGTTTTTTTTTTTCTTTCATATCATCACACTATTTAACAAAAGGACAAGCAAAAACAAGATGGTCACTTTTACCACAGTAGTAACACAATTTATGCAATCTCCTAAAGTCTCTCCTACCAGAACGAAAAGATATCTGACCCAACTGCATGGGTTCCTCCCCTACCCCAGAGTTATAAATAATATCACCCTGGGCAGCAGGTGAGACAAAACCACACGCAGAAGGGATCCCTTGCAAGGAGGGACCCTTACACCTCTCTCTGATACGTCTATCCAACCGTATAGCCAAAGACATCGCATTCTCTAGAGTATCCGGGTACTCATGAAAAGCCAGGGCATCTTTTAACATCTTAGATAACCCCTGACAAAACTGACTACGTAACGCGGGGTCATTCCACCCGACTGCGTAGCCCATCTTCTAAACTCTATGCAGTAAACCTCTGCAGTATGTTCACCCTGTAATAAGATTCTGCCATCGAGACCCGATCTGGGCCATCGTAAATCAATCCCAGGACTTTGAAAAATTCCTCCACCGACCGGAGGGCCAGAGAGCCAGGCGGCAGACAAAAATCCCAGGATTGCACGTCCCCTTTTAGCAGAGACATGATTATACCAACCCTCAGATTTTCATCACCTGACGAAAATAGACGCAGTCAAAAATACAATTTGCATGACTCTTTAAAGCGAAAAAAATTATCTGCACCCCCTGTAAATTTCTCGGGAAGAGCGACTTTAGGCTCCCCACCAATTTGACCTGTACCTGATGCTAGAACACTCTGACACTGTGTGACCGAACTACGCAGATCCGCAACCTCTAGGGATATTCCCTGCATGCGGTCAACCAGTGCATCAAATGACGCCATCACAAAACCGCTGAGTAATGGCAGTCACAGTATGGTGGGTTATAATGTCACGACGGACAGTATCTCAGATATAGAGACAACCAAATAAACAAGTGTCTAGGCGAGATGCAGGGGAATAGTCACCTCCTAGTACATCCCTGACTTCTCTCCCTATGCTGCTAAGACCACATTCAGACCTTGATGGTAGGAATGACGTGTCCTCGTGCCTAGACTGCAAACACCCTAGAATCCCTGAGATGGTGAAAGGGCAAAAGGGGCAGAAGACACACAAACAGCCTAGACCGCAAATAACAAAACAAAAACCAAACTTATCTGAGCTGGGACAATCCTTCCTTCCTTGAATCCAAGGTCAGAGTGAATTCTATAACCCGCGCAGCCCTCTGGAAGTGAAGGCAATTTAAGCCAATGACCCCACCCAGAGCACCTGAAGGAAGGCGGATCCAGCATGATTCCAAAACAAAACAAATGGTTAGACACGTGCTGCCAATCTGACAGACCTCCGTACACCGTCTGAGCAGGGCATGACATCAAGGTATTCAAAACTGATTTTACAAACTTTGTTAACCCTTTAGGTGCTCCACAAGCATTAATGGAAAATAGAGATACAATTTCAAAATTTAACTTTTTTGGCAGATTTTCCATTTTAATAATTATTTTACTTTTACAAAGCAAGGGTAAACAGCCAAAGAAAACTCAATATTTATGGCCCTGATTCTGTAGTTTACAGAAACACCCCATATGTGGTCGTAAACTACTGTACGGGCACACGGCAGGGCGCAAAAGGAAAGGAATGCCATACGGTTTTTGGAAGGCAGATTTTTCTGGACTGTTATTTTTTTACACCATGTCCCATTTGAAGCCCCTCTGATGCAACACTGGAGTAGAAACTCCATAAATGTACCCCATCTAAGAAACTACACCCCTCAAGGTATTCAAAACTGATTTTACAAACGTTGTTAACCCTTTAGGTGTTCCAAGAGAGTTATTGACAAATGGAGATGAAATTTCAGAATTTAAATTTTTGGGCAAATTTACCATTTTTAATTCATTTTTTCCAGTAACAAAGAAAGGTTGTTTTTTTATTTTTTACACCATGTCCCATTTGAAGCCCCCCTGATGCACCCCTAGTGTAGAAACTCCAAAAAGGTGACCCCATTTTAGAAACTAGGGGATAGGTACTAGTTTAGGGTACATATGATTTTTGGTTGCTCTATATTACACTTTTTGTGAGGCAAGATAACAAGAAATAGCTGTTTTAGCACCGTTTTTATTTTTTGCTATTTACAACATTTATCTGACAGCTTAGATCATGTGGTATTTTTATAGACCAGGTTGTCATGGATGCGGCGATACCTAATATGTATACTTTTATTTTATTTATGTAAGTTTTACACAAAGATTTCAGTTTTGAAGCAAAAAAAATCATGTTTTAGTGTTTCCATAATCTGAGAGCCATAATTTTTTCAGTTTTTGGTCGATTACCTTGGGTAGGGTATGATTTTTGCAGAATGAGATGACTGTTTTATTGGCACTATTTTGGGGTGCGTGTGGCTTTTTGATCGCTTGCTATTACACTTTTTGTGATGCAAGGTGACAAAAAATGGTTTATTTAGCACAGTTTTTATAAATCTGAGGGGTTAGGTCATGTGATATTTTGATAGAGCCGGTCGATATGGACGCGGCGATACCTAATATGTATAATTTTTTTATATTTATCTAAGTTTTACACAATAACAACATCTTTTTTTGAAGCAAAAAAAAAAATGATGTTTTAGTGTCACACAGACCTGTCACTTAGTAGGAGGAGCGCCGGACGGCCACAGACAGCGCAGGTAAGTATAAGCTAAGTAACCATGGCAGCCAGGACTGCAGTAGCGTCCTGGCTTCCATGGTAACCGATCGGAGCCTCAGCGATTAAACTGGGACTCCGATCGGCAATGCCGCTCCACTGCCACCAATGATGGGTGGGGGAGGGGGGTTGTTAGCCTGTGGCCACTGCCACCAATGCTTTTAATACTGGGGAGGGAGGGGGGCGCACTGGCCACCAATGCTTTTAATACTGGGGAGGGAGGGGGGTCTGGCCCCTACTGTGTGTATTACTCACACAGCTTCCGGGGCCTGTGAGATCCAGGGGGCTGTCACAGGAAGGCAGCGTTCGGAAATACACAGGAAGTACTGATACGCCCTGTGTCCTTAAAGAGGACCTTTCACTAGAATAAAATATCTAAACTAAGCATACAGACATGTAGGGCGGCGCCCAGGGATCTCCCTGCACTTACTATTATCCCTAGGCGCCGCTCCGTTCTCCCGGTATAGCATCCGATATCTTCATATGTTTGCTCCACCCAGTTGAACCTGCCGGCGTCTCATTCTCCCATGCTGTAGCGCTGGCCAATCGCAGCGCTCAGCTCATAGCCTGAGAGGAAAAAAAACTTGATAATAGTAAGTGCAGGGAGATTCCTGGGCGCCGCTCTACATGTCTGTATGCTTAGTTTAGATTTTTTTTTTCTAGTGAAAGGTCCTCTTTAAGTACCGAGACATCAGGTCGTACCTGTACACTCTGTGTCCGGAAGAGGTTAAGTAGCAGCGCTACTTTACCCCCCAAACTCCATCTCCTTATGTCTTGATCTCCTATCTCTGGTACTCAGAGAAAACTATTTCTTATTTGCGGACACCTTTTACAAACAAACGTGTGGCACCGCTATGGGGTCCAACGTGGCGCAACCGTACGCTAACATGTACATGGCACAGTTTCAATCTGACTTTGTCTATGAGGACTCGCTTTTTCAACAATACGCCCTTTGTTGGCATCGATACATCGATGACAAGGCCCTCCCGACACACTTATGCAGTTCATGGACATCATAAATCAAATTAGACCAGAACTTAAATTTATGTTACACTACGATTCCAACTCCATAAGCTTTTTGGACACTGATCATCAAAGATGACAAGGGTCACCTTTCTACTGATTTATACACTAAACCCATAGACAGAAATAGCCTTCTCCAACACACTAGCTGTCACCCCCTTAACACTAAGAAATCTCTACCACGTTCGCAATTCACGAGAATACACCGTATTGTCTCAGACCCGACACAAAAAGAGAGACAAATGGTACAAATAAGCTACAAATTTAGTGGGAGGAGTTACCCAGAGACACTACTCAACACAGAAAAAGCTGTGTTCAATTCTCTAGTCACCCGAATGAGAACGGACAACACTAAGAGGGTTGCCATTGTCTATACTTACCATCCCATTGAACTGAAAATACAACAGGCTGTTCGCAAACACTGGCCCCTACTTCATAAAGCCTACCCTACGGTTAAAAATTTCGAGAAACCTGCCCTCATGTGCTTCAAGAGACCAAGAGACATCCGGAACCATCTAATTAGAGCTGATATAGGCAGCTAGTCTAAAAGATCCAGACAACAACTTCTTCAGACTAAAAGACAAGGGACATTCCCGTGCTTACATTGCGTGAGTTGCGCTAAAATATTTAAAGGCAACGTCTTCCACCATCCACACATAGAGCATATCCGATCAAGGACTACTTTACATGTGACTCCAACTTCATTGAATATTTAATCAAATGCCCTTGTGGTCTCTTATATATCAACGAAACCACCTAAGCCATAAGAGATAGGATCTCAAGCCACAAATCCACAATCAGATGTGGCAAAACTTGGCTTCCCCTAACGGACCATTTCAAGACCGCTGGCCACAATGCATCACAACTTAAATACCAAATCACTGAACAAGTACCAAGACCCAGACGAGGAGGGAACCACATTGCGTTAGTCAAAAAAACGTGAATCCTATTGGATTAATACGCTTGGCACACTCTCACCCCGAGAATACAATATCCTGTATTGAAAGTCTGATTATTGCGCAGTATGAATTATATACTAATTATTCCTTCTTCCTTACAGATAGTGATGAGCGGCAGGGGTCATATTCGAATTCGCAATATTTCGCAAATATTTTGTAGAATATTCGCAAATTCAAATATTCATTATATTCTACCATTTTATTTACTCAAAAAATCTGCAAGGTAATGATCGCGTAATATGCAATCAATACAGGTGTGGGTCAAAAACAAATATGTAGCAATATATTCGTTTTTTTCGAATATTCATATTATTCTAAAACAAGAATATATAGCAATATAGTGAATATTCGAAAAAAAAAACAACAAATATAGAGCAATTTAGCTAATATAGTGCTATCATTTTTTTTTTATAGTAATTTTTTCCAATCTGGACTTCAGATGAGAGAAAATCTACAACTATTATACAAAGAAGATTATAGCACTATATTAGCTAAATTGCTCTATATTCTTATTTTTTCAGAATATTCTCTATATTGCTATATATTCTTGTTTTAGAATATTACGAATATTTTAAAAAAACTAATATATTCGATATAGTGCTATATATTAGTTTTTTTTTACAATATTCGTCATTTTTCCCATCTAAAGTAATGATTCCTCCCTGCTTAATTGGCACACAAGCAAGAAGCAGGGAGGAATCATGTTTTTAGTAGTGATGAGCGGCAGGGGTAATATTAAAATTTGTGATATTTCACGAATATTCGCCATATATTTGCATTTTGAAGAATTCTTTATCTCCAGTCATTATTATTTTCTTGATTGCGGAAATCGCATTACTAAAATTCGCAATCAACACTACTCCTAAAGTCAGATACTGCAACCTTCTCATTGGCCTACAAGCTAGAAGCAGGGAGGGATCATGTGTATTGATTAAAAAAAAAAATCTCGAATATTCGAAATTATCAATATATCACTATATTCTAAATATTCTCGAAGTGCCGATATTCGCGATAATAATTCGCAATTTGAATATTCGTGATCAAAACTACTGACAGATGCAATGAATCAGTAATTATTTTCTCCATCCCTATACGTCAGGTCTATCCCTCTTTTTTCTTTTCTTCTGTTTTTCAGTTTCTCTTTCATATATACATTCATATGTCCCGTTTATGTACCCCTTCCATCGGGTTTCACACTTCATGACGCATTTACTATCCACTCTACATATACATAGCACACATATCCCAGTCTACCTCCAGTTCTTTTCCCTTACTCTCCTCCACCTTTAGTAATTTCTCTCATAAATGCCCCCCATCTTTTCCCATGCATTTTCTACCATTATTTGCCTTCATTATGTTGGCTTGAAAAAACCAACATACTGTTAATTTGATTATATTGGCTTTTTCAAGCCAACATACTGTTATTCGATGGTGGTTCAGCTTAATATTATGTTGGCTTTTTCAAGCCAACATACTGTTATTCGTTGGTAGTTCAGCTTATTATTATGTTGGCTTGGAATAGCCAACATACTGTTATTCCTTGGTGGTTCAGCTTATTATGTTGGCTTGGAAAAGCCAACATACTGTTATTCGTTGGTGGTTCAGCTTATTATGTTGGCTTGAAAAAGCTAACATACTGTTATTCGTTGGTGGTTCAGCTTATTATGTTGGCTTGAAAAAGCCAACATACTGTTATTCGTTGGTGGTTCAGCTTATTATTATTATGTTGGCTTGGAATAGCCAACATACTGTTATTCGTTGGTAGTTCAGCTTATTATGTTGGCTTGGAATAGCCAACATACTGTTATTTGTTGGTAGTTCAGCTTATTATTATTATGTTGGCTTGGAAAAGCCAACATACTGTTATTCGTTGGTGGTTCAGCTTATTATGTTGGCTTGAAAAAGCCAACATACTGTTATTCGTTGGTGGTTCAGCTTATTATTATTATTATCATTATGTTGGCTTGAAAAAGCCAACATACGGTTATTCGTTGGTGGTTCAGCTTATTATGTTGGCTTGAAAAAGCCAACATACTGTTATTCATTGGTGGTTCAGCTTATTATTCTTGGCGCCCCCTCTCTTTCTAAACGCTACTCCTTCTACAGTTTTGGGGGTACATACCCCAAACTTTCTACACTTCTTTGTCCTATAGCGAAGTTTGTTGCTTGTGCTTTAATAACCGTTCCAACCCTCCGGGCCCCTGTGGCGGGCCCCCAAACGCCACTTTTTTCCCATATTTAGGATTAGGATTAAAATTTAGAAAAATGAGCGGGGCCAAAAACAACCAATCAGATTTCTTTGATTTCAATGGGAAAATTGAAAAATGCAGAAAATTAAAAAAAAAATGCTGCCTGTAAGATCCTCACCTGCTTTGCACTCCAGGGGAACCAAGAGGGGTCCTCGTGGAGTTGCGGGACAGGTTATGCGTGTCTCTGATGCACCTTTGCGAGCCAGTGCGGAGATGTGTTCGCGTGGACATCGGAGGGGAGGACCGTCGGAGTCCCGGGGACAGAGTGGCCAGGCGAGTGACAAGACGCCGCGGCCAGGGTTGTCTCCGGTGTCTCCTGCGACTTCCGTTTCCGCATCTGGGTCCACGCGCTTGCATACTCGCGCTGAGTCAATCATGCGTCCGTGCGTACGCACAAGGGCAGGTTCGCAAAGGGATACACGGTCGCGAGTACGCGCTTCTTATGCACTTCGTCGACCAGTGGCGCATATTATACTGACTCACAAGAGCAAAGTGGATTAGGGAGCCAGCCATGGGTTAATCAACTTGTGATTGCCTTAGGCCTTGTCCTCAGGTGCAGGGCAATTTGTTCACCTATGGTAGTGGACACTTGGCACCCTGGGATTGGTCAGCAGGCATTTAAAAGGAGGTCTCTCAGGGTGATCAGGAGCCACTGAGGAAGGGGAGAGACGTCCCTGAAACGCGTCTGGCGAGTTCACCCCTATAAGGAATGATCCGGAACTACCGAGCAAACTTTTAAAACCTCTTGGATATTGGAGCGCTCCATAGAAATCCGTTTTGAAACCAGCCGGAGGGAAAAGTAAACCGAACTACTAAACAGGCAAGTCCCGCGAGATTATCCCCACGTGACACATCAATCTCGAGCGAGGACGCCGAACAGCGAGAGCAGAAGCCGGCGCATCGTGGTGAGTAGCGGTAGGAGGAACAGACTCTCCAGCCACCGGACCCGACCAACAGGGTAAGATAAACCGGTCCCCGCTTTACTCCCCACCTGCAGCCTGATACACACTGCGTGGTAGATCCACACTATCCAGGATATCTTTCCCGACAGCCGTCTGCTATTCGGCCATAGTGCCGTCCCTGGAACCAGCTTGCACTTTAATCAGAGGACCATTCCAAGGAGGACATTATTTGATCTCTCAAACAGACACATCTTGAGCCTCTTGGGGAGTATTTGATAATACCCCCAAGACTATAGCCTACAGCGTGTGCATTGACTATTTGCGGTTTTTAATATTGCTTATTTTACATTGTGCATTATTTATTGTACATTTTATCTATTGATTGTTTATTGAATTGTGTTTTATTAAATAAATAGCCATTTTCAACTGATTCCATATAATTGAGTGCCAGCCTTATACATTTCTTTTTACTATTACCCCTTGACTGCTTGGGTGAGCAGTTTTTTAGGCTAGAGCACCAGGTCCATTGGGAAAAAGTAGTGAGCTATCCACTATTGTCTTACCCATCATTCAGCACTGGTTGGGACTATTCCTGGAATCTCCTTGCCTGGTTTTTTGTTATTATTCCTTGTTACCAGCAAGTGTCCTGGACGTTTATGTTTCTGGTGAATAAACACCTTTTTGCTTTCATCACTGGTCTGTTTGTTGGTGCCTTGCATTACAGAACAGTGGGCCCAACTAACAGTTGCCATGGACAAGATCCAGCAGCAGCTGAATGAATTAACGGGAGCTGTTAACCTGCTGTTCCAACGACGCCCAAATATACCAGCAGCCGCTGCAGCGCAAATCCAAGAGCAACTGACAACTGTGATGGAGGAGGTTCAGCAGCTTATCCAGGGAGCCTCAGCACTACCCGTCACAATCGCAAGGCATCAAACAGAACCTAAGATCCCTCTGCCTGACCCCTTCACAGGAGAGCGACAGGAGTTCTTAAACTTCAGGGACTCCTGTCTCCTTTATTTCCAGTTACGACCGATGGCTTCTGGCACTCTCAGGCAGAGAATTGGGATTGTAATGTCACTGCTATGTGGAGACCCCCAACGTTGGGCATTTAACTTGCCTCAAGACCATACAGCCTTTTCGTCAGTGGATGCCTTCTTCGAGGCTATGGCTGTGATTTACGATGACCCGGATCGTACTCGCACCGCAGAGACCAATCTTGAGCATATTCAACAAGGCCGCCGCCCAGCTGAAGAATACGCTGCAGAATTCAGGCGATGGGCAGCTTTCACCACCTGGGGCGACGCAGCCCTACGCCATCGCTTCCATTTGGGACTTTCGGATGCGGTCCGGGATCTTCTTTTGGCCTTGCCTACCCCCTTCTCGTTGGAAATGGCTATCTCTCAGGCAATCAATGCCGACAGGCGAATCCGTGAGAGGCGAGTGGAACGGTCTTCTCGGCTTTCATCCTCTCGACCACATCCAGGGCCTCTAAAATCGGCCGAAGAGCCAATGGAGGTTGGATCCTCCCATCTCACACAGGCAGAACGAGCTCGTCGCCAACAGAAAGGCCTGTGACTATTTTGCAGGAAGTCTGGACACCTCGTTAAAACCTGTCCCCTCCTGCCGGCGGGAAACGAATGAACCTAGGGGGCATAGAGGAGAACCCCCTAGGTGCTATTGTCCCTCCTCCAAGCCGGGTGATGGTATCCATATCCTTATGGTGGCAAGACAAGGTCCATGAGTTTTCAGCACTAATCGATTCTGGGGCCGCTGGGAATTTTGTGGACTCAACCTTGGTTCGTCGACTTGGCATCCCGTTGATCCAGCCGAAAACCACCATGTCAGTGACCGCGATTGATGGTTCCCCTCTTCAAGATGGTCGTGCAGTGTGGATGACTCCGGGAATACAGGTAACGGTGGGGGCTGATCATCGGGAGACCTTAAGCCTTTTTGTCCTTGACATGCCATCCACTCCCGTGATTTTGGGTCTCCCTTGGTTAAGGCTCCATAATCCAGTAGTGGACTGGCGCTCGGGTCTTATCTGTCAGTGGAGTACGGAATGCCTTACTAAGTGCATTCGTCCCAACCTGTCACTAGCCTCCATGGAAGTATTAAGTACTTTACCACAGCAGTATCATAATTTCCGAGATGTGTTCAGTCCTCAGGGGGCTGATGTATTACCTCCCCACAGGTCATATGATTGTCCTATAGACCTGTTGCCAGGCACCATGCCACCACGAGGGCATCTTTATAATCTCACTGGGCCTGAGGTTCAGGCTCAGCGGGAGTATATTAAAGAGAACCTTGAGAAGAATTTCATTCGTCCATCCACTTCCCCTGCTGGAGCTGGATTCTTCTTTGTGGAGAAGAAGGATGGAGGCTTGAGACCTTGCATCGATTATCGTGCCCTTAATCGAATTACGGTGAAGAATTCGTATCCACGGCCTCTGATTGATGATCTGTTTTCTCAGGTGGCAGGGGCCCGAGTCTTCACCAAACTCGATTTAAGGGGTGCTTATAATTTAGTTCGCATTAGAGAGGGTGACGAATGGAAGACCGCATTTAATACCAGAGACGGGCATTACGAGTATCTCGTGATGCCTTTCGGTCTCTGTAATGCTCCCGCGGTCTTCCATGAGTTCATCAACGATGTTCTCAGAGATTTCTTGGATAGATGTGTTGTTGTCTATCTAGATGACATACTAATCTACTCCTCGGATCTGGTCTCTCATCGGAGACACATGTGTCAGGTTTTCCAGAAGCTGAGGGAGAACCGCCTCTATGCCAAACTTGAGAAGTGTCTGTCTGAGGTGAAGGAGTTGCCTTTCCTGGGGTACATTATCTCAGAAAAGGGATTGGCTATGGACCCATCCAAACTTTCTGCTGTCTTGGATTGGCCTCAACCTAAGGATCTTAAGGGGTTGCAGCGTTTCTTAGGCTTTGCCAACTTCTACCGCAAGTTTATTAAGAATTTTTCTGCGATAGTAGTACCTCTCACTAACCTCACTAAGAAGGGAGCTAATCCTTCTAAGTGGACGAGAGAGGCAGTCAGAGCCTTTGAGACGCTGAAACAGGCCTTTTGCACGGCACCAATTCATACTCATCCAGACACCTTCAGACCTTTTGTTCTCGAGGTCGATGCCTCAGAGGTCGGTGTAGGGGCAGTTCTCTCACAGTATTCTGGGGACCCCGAGAGGTTACATCCCTGTGCCTTCTTCTCTCGGAAGCTCTCTCCAGCCGAGTGTAATTATGGTATCGGCAATAGAGAGCTTCTGGGAGTAAGATTGGCTTTTCAAGAGTGGAGACATTGGCTAGAGGGTGCAGAACATCCCATCACGGTTTACACTGACCACTAAAATTTGGAGTATCTAGAGAGTGCCAAAAGACTCAACTCCCGACAAGCCAGGTGGGCATTGTTTTTCACCCGCTTCAATTTCCGCCTCACTTATAAACCAGGTTCCAAAAACGTGAAGGCAGATGCCCTGTCCCGCTGCTTCCCTGAGGCTGCTTCCGTCCTGGACTCTGAGCCAGAAACCATTCTCCCAACTAAGTGTTTTCTTGCTGCCCTGGGGGCCGCAGAAGTAATGGAGGACTTGTCCTCTCTTCTTGAGCCCTCACAGGCAGAGAGTCCACCTGACAAACCAGAGGGTCGATGGTTCGTACCCATTAACCTTCGATTGGAGGTCATCCGACAGCTTCATGACTCAAAGTCTGCCGGGCATTTGGGTGTTAAAAAAACACTTGCCCTTGTTAAACGTCACGTGTGGTGGCCCAACATGTCCGTGGATGTTAAGGCCTATATCCAGGCATGTACTGTTTGCGCCAGATGTAAACCGTCCCGGTCTGCCCCTTCTGGGACTTTACTCCCACTGCCTATTCCCCAGGCTCCATGGACTCACATTTCCATGGATTTCATCACAGATTTGCCAAGGTCCTCTGGAAGTACGGTAATCTGGGTAGTGGTGGACCGTTTTAGTAAAATGGCCCATTTTATCCCACTCCCTGGATTGCCCTCGGCCAGAGAATTGGCAGATCTGTTCTTGAATCATGTCTTTCGATTACACGGAGCGCCGGATGACATTGTTTCAGACAGAGGAGTGCAATTCATCTCCCGCTTCTGGCGTTCTTTCTGCTCCCGATTGGGTATTAATTTGTCTTTTTCTTCTAGTTTTCACCCAGAGACCAATGGTCAGACGGAAATGACTAACCAGACCCTGGAGCAATATCTCCGGTGCTTCGTGTCAGACTGCCAGGAGGAATGGGCAGCGTATCTACCCTTTGCGGAGGTGGCTTATAATAACTCTGAGCATGCTTCCACTAAGATGTCTCTGTTCAGGTGCGTGGGGGGCAGATCCAAGACTCTCTTCTTTGGCCGGACGTCCCATTTGGTCGTCGTCCCAGCGGAATCTCCGCAGTGCGGTGGCGCAACAGAAGAAATTTGCTGATCGTCATTGCACCGTAGAGCAAAAGTTTAAGGTGGGAGATCAGGTGTGGGTCTCCACACGGAACATTCCGCTGCGTCAGCCATCTTCCAAGTTGGGTCCTCGATTCATTGGCCCATACCCAGTGACACAAAAGATCAACCGAGTTACGTACAAGGTTGCTCTTCCACCGTCAATCCGAGGAGTGAACACCTTTCATGTTTCACTTCTCAAATCGGCAGCCAACTCCGCTCCCTTCATTCAGACCCCATCCACGCTGGAGGTCCAAGGGGTACCGGAGTTTGAAGTGAACAGAATTTTGGACTCTCGTTTTGTCCAAAGGTCTCTTCAATACTTGGTGGACTGGAAGGGTTTTGGTCCAGAGGAGAGATGTTGGATACCTGCTCGCCAGGTGCATGCGGATGAGTTGGTGGCAGCCTTTCACCGGGATAATCCGGGGAAAGCTTGCTTGGAGTCTTCAGAGCCGCCTCCTCGGGGATCCTCACCTGCTTTGCACTCCAGGGGAACCAAGAGGGGTCCTCGTGGAGTTGCTGGACAGGTTATGCGTGTCTCTGATGCACCTTTGCGAGCCAGTGCGGAGATGCGTTCGCGTGGACATCGGAGGGGAGGACCGTCGGAGTCCCAGGGACAGAGTGGCCAGGCGAGTGACAAGACGCCGCGGCCAGGGTTGTCTCCGGTGTCTCCTGCGACTTCCATTTCCGCATCTGGGTCCACGCGCTCGCATACTCGCGCTGAGTCAATCATGCGTCCGTGCGTACGCACGAGGGCAGGTTCGCAAAGGGATACACGGTCGCGAGTACGCGCTTCTTATGCACTTCGTCGACCAGTGGCGCATATTATACTGACTCACAAGAGCAAAGTGGATTAGGGAGCCAGCCATGGGTTAATCAACTTGTGATTGCCTTAGGCCTTGTCCTCAGGTGCAGGGCAATTTGTTCACCTATGGTAGTGGACACTTGGCACCCTGGGATTGGTCAGCAGGCATTTAAAAGGAGGTCTCTCAGGGTGATCAGTGCCCACTGTTATTTTCCCTCAACCAGGTATAGGTCATAACTCCTAGTGACTGAGGACTGCCAGGAACTTTGTCCTTACAGCGGACCCAAGATCTGGAGTGACTCGACTGCCAAGTGCACAGCATCATTCAGCACTGGTTGGGACTATTCCTGAAATCTCCTTGCCTGTTTTTTTGTTATTATTCCTTGTTACCAGCAAGTGTCCTGGACGTTTATGTTTCTGGTGAATAAACACCTTTTTGCTTTCATCACTGGTCTGTTTGTTGGTGCCTTGCATTACACTGCCATTATTTATGTCAGGGGCTTCAAATATCATAGGTTACTTCCGCTTCAAAAATAGAAAAAGTGGGCGGAGCCAACAACAACCAATCAGAATTTCCCTATTGACTTGCTGTCATTCTCACAGTATTTAAGCCAGAATACCCAAACTTGTCACCGTAGGTCATTGGGTGACTGGGGTCAAAAAGTGATAAAAAGTGGGCGGGGTCTACAACAGCCAATCTAATTTCAGCCATTTGTTTAAATGGGAAAAATTCAAACTGCCGCTGCTCTTAGGGCTGTTTCACACGAGAGGATGCCGTGCGTGGCATCCGCTCCATGAAAGAGTGCCAAGACCTGATGCAGACTGCAGAGGCACGGAGCATTAACATGACTGATAATGCTCCGTGCCTCTCTGTGATCTCTATACTACGAAATCACAGTGACAACTTTATCTAACTTTATCTCACTGTGATTTCGTAGTAAAGAGATCACAGAGAGGCACGGAGCATTATCAGTCGTGTTAATGCTCCGTGCCTCTGCAGTCTGCATCGGGTCTTGGCACTCTTTCACAAAGCGGATGCCACGCACCGCATCCGCTCGTGTGAAACAGCCCTTAGACTTTTATTGGCACAGTCTTCAAACTTGGCACAGTTGGTCACTGGAGGACTGGAATTAAAATTAAAAAAGTGTGTGGAGCCACCAACAGCCAATCAGATTTCAAGCCAACATCCTGTGGTTTCTTCGGAAATCTAGTTATTATTACTCTTTCTAAACGCTACTCCTCCTACAGTTTTGGGGGTACATACCCCAAACTTTCCACACTTCTTCGTCCTATAGAAAAGTTTATTGCTTGTGCTTTAATAACCGTTCCCACCCAGAGACCAATGTTCAGACGGAAAGGACTAACCAGACCCTGGAGCAATATCTCCGGTGCTTCGTGTCAGACTGCCAGGAGGAATGGGCAGCGTATCTACCCTTCGCGGAGGTGGCTTATAATAACTCTGAGCATGCTTCCACTAAGATGTCTCCGTTCAGGTGCGTGGGGGGCAGGGATCCAAGACTCTCTTCTTTGGCCGGACCCTCCACTGACTCACCGGTGGTGGATCAGTGGTTCAAGGATAGACGTCCCATTTGGTCGTCGGCCCAGCGGAATCTCCGCAGTGCGGTGGCGCAACAGAAGAAATTTGCTGATCGTCATTGCACCGTAGAGCAAAAGTTTAAGGTGGGAGATCAGGTGTGGGTCTCCACACGGAACATTCCGCTGCGTCAGCCATCTTCCAAGTTGGGTCCTCGATTCATTGGCCCATACCCAGTGACACAAAAGATCAACCGAGTTACGTACAAGGTTGCTCTTCCACCGTCAATCCGAGGAGTGAACACCTTTCATGTTTCACTTCTCAAATCGGCAGCCAACTCCGCTCCCTTCATTCAGACCCCATCCCCGCTGGAGGTCCAAGGGGTACCGGAGTTTGAAGTGAACAGAATTTTGGACTCTCGTTTTGTCCAAAGGTCTCTTCAATACTTGGTGGACTGGAAGGGTTTTGGTCCAGAGGAGAGATGTTGGATACCTGCTCGCCAGGTGCATGCGGATGAGTTGGTGGCAGCCTTTCACCGGGATAATCCGGGGAAAGCTTGCTTGGAGTCTTCAGAGCCGCCTCCTCGGGGGGGGGGGGGTAGGGGGGTAATGTAAGATCCTCACCTGCTTTGCACTCCAGGGGAACCAAGAGGGGTCCTCGTGGAGTTGCTGGACAGGTTATGCGTGTCTCTGATGCACCTTTGCGAGCCAGTGCGGAGATGCGTTCGCGTGGACATCGGAGGGGAGGACCGTCGGAGTCCCGGGGACAGAGTGGCCAGGCGAGTGACAAGACGCCGCGGCCAGGGTTGTCTCCGGTGTCTCCTGCGACTTCCATTTCCGCATCTGGGTCCACGCGCTCGCATACTCGCGCTGAGTCAATCATGCATCCGTGCGTACGCACGAGGGCAGGTTCGCAAAGGGATACACGGTCGCGAGTACGCGCTTCTTATGCACTTCGTCGACCAGTGGCGCATATTATACTGACTCACAAGAGCAAAGTGGATTAGGGAGCCAGCCATGGGTTAATCAACTTGTGATTGCCTTAGGCCTTGTCCTCAGGTGCAGGGCAATTTGTTCACCTATGGTAGTGGACACTTGGCACCCTGGGATTGGTCAGCAGGCATTTAAAAGGAGGTCTCTCAGGGTGATCAGTGCCCACTGTTATTTTCCCTCAACCAGGTATAGGTCATAACTCCTAGTGACTGAGGACTGCCAGGAACTTTGTCCTTACAGCGGACCCAAGATCTGGAGTGACTCGACTGCCAAGTGCACAGCATCATTCAGCACTGGTTGGGACTATTCCTGAAATCTCCTTGCCTGTTTTTTTGTTATTATTCCTTGTTACCAGCAAGTGTCCTGGACGTTTATGTTTCTGGTGAATAAACACCTTTTTGCTTTCATCACTGGTCTGTTTGTTGGTACCTTGCATTACACTGCCATTATTTATGTCAGGGGCTTCAAATATCATAGGTTACTTCCGCTTCAAAAATAGAAAAAGTGGGCGGAGCCAACAACAACCAATCAGAATTTCCCTATTGACTTGCTGTCATTCTCACAGTATTTAAGCCAGAATACCCAAACTTGTCACCGTAGGTCATTGGGTGACTGGGGTCAAAAAGTGATAAAAAGTGGGCGGGGTCTACAACAGCCAATCTAATTTCAGCCATTTGTTTAAATGGGAAAAATTCAAACTGCCGCTGCTCTTAGGGCTGTTTCACACGAGAGGATGCCGTGCGTGGCATCCGCTCCATGAAAGAGTGCCAAGACCTGATGCAGACTGCAGAGGCACGGAGCATTAACATGACTGATAATGCTCCGTGCCTCTCTGTGATCTCTATACTACGAAATCACAGTGACAACTTTATCTAACTTTATCTCACTGTGATTTCGTAGTAAAGAGATCACAGAGAGGCACGGAGCATTATCAGTCGTGTTAATGCTCCGTGCCTCTGCAGTCTGCATCGGGTCTTGGCACTCTTTCACAAAGCGGATGCCACGCACCGCATCCGCTCGTGTGAAACAGCCCTTAGACTTTTATTGGCACAGTCTTCAAACTTGGCACAGTTGGTCACTGGAGGACTGGAATTAAAATTAAAAAAGTGTGTGGAGCCACCAACAGCCAATCAGATTTCAAGCCAACATCCTGTGGTTTCTTCGGAAATCTAGTTATTATTACTCTTTCTAAACGCTACTCCTCCTACAGTTTTGGGGGTACATACCCCAAACTTTCCACACTTCTTCGTCCTATAGAAAAGTTTATTGCTTGTGCTTTAATAACCGTTCCCACCCTCCGGACCCCTGTGGCGGGCCCCCAAACGCCACTTTTTTCCTATAGACTTTGACAGGGAAAATTTTCAAGTAGCTCTTATTCGCACTGTTTTGAAGCTACATTCCCCAAACTTGGATCACATATTGTTGGTGTCACCCCGAACAAAACTGTGAATTTTTTGGGGGGACCCCAAAGTGGGCGGAGCTAACGGCCAATGAAAATGTAGCAATTTTCTATAAGCTACTACTCCCACAGTTTTAGGAGTACAATTACCAAACGTTGCACACTTGTTCGGCACATACCGAATAGGTTGCTTGTGCTTTGTTAAGCGATCCCACCCTCCGGGCCCCTGGGGTGGCCCCCCAAAGATCCCATTTTTTTCCTATAGACTTTCATTGGAAAATTGTAAACTTTTGCCACTCGTACAGCTTTTAAGTTAAATTCGCTAAACTGGGGTCACTTAGTCATGGGGTCAACCTAAAAAATTTCTGTCACATTTTGGGGACTCCAAAAAGTGGGCGGAGACACAAATAACCAATCAGAATTTCCCTATTGACTTCAACGAGAAAATTGAAATTGCTGCCATTCTCACAGTATTTAGGCCAGAACTTTTTATTTTAAATCGTAACAGAACAATACAACACAAAGACCATTTCCGATAAAGGACTTAACCCAGCCAGTCTCCCACCCCATACGCCCCTTCTACATTTATAGTACCCATTTATGCACATTCATACACTATTTACATATCAACATATTTAGATAACTAAGACAAAATTAAAAGACAATATATACAGGACCTATCCATAACCCTAAATCAAACTTATAACCCATCACCCGTCCCCACATAACACACCAAACTGGTCTCCCACAGAAGTTCAAGAGGATAACACTGAGCTTCTCCAGTTCCATAGTTCTCCCCAGTCGGACTGGGGCTGACCGGTTTGTAAGAAAAACACACACACACAATATGTATATATATATATATATATATATATATATATATATAAATAAATGAATAACGAGGCAGCACTTCCAGCTTTAGTGAACGGGTGAAGACCCCAAACTTTAATCCAAGCGACGTTTTGGCCTGCTCAATGAGGCCTTTATCAAGATATATATATATATATATACCGTATTTTTCGCCCTATAAGACGCACCGGCCCATAAGACACACCTAGGTTTTTGGGGAGGAAAATAAGAAAAAAAATATTTTTAACCAAAGGTGTGCTGTGTGTTTGGTGGGTTTGGAACTAATGGTGGTCTGTGGATGGCACTATTACTGGGGATCTGTGGATGACTGACACTGTTATAGGGGGGATCTGTGGATGACAGACACTGTTATGGGGGGGATCTATGGATGACGGACACTGTTATGGGGGAGATCTGTGGAAGACGGAAACTGTTATGGGGGGATCTCTGGCTTGCACTGTTACAGGGGGGGGAATCTGTGGCTGACACTGTTACAGGGGGGGGGGGGGTCTGTGGCTGACACTGTTACAGGGGGGGGGTCTGTGATGACACTGTTCCAGGGGGGGGGGATCTGTGGATGGCACTGTTACAGGGGGGGGGATCTGTGGGTGGCACTGTTATATATGTGCCATCCACAGACCCCCCAGCCCATAACAGTGCCATGCATAGGCCCCCCCCAGCCCATAACAGTGCCATTCACAGCCCCCCCATCCCATAACTGTGCCATCCACAGATCGCAACCCCCCCCCCCCCCGCCGCCATACAAATATCAGATGTCATATTGAATTAATAGTTATTAAACTTGCCCCCTCAGTCCTATTACTACCTTACATCCTAATCGCTGTTGTAGAATTCAGGCAGGCAGGACGGGCGGCGCGTCTCTCACTGACGTCACTTGCCTGCGCCGCCTGCTTCATTCATAAAGTATGCGGCGCAGGCGCATGACAAGAGTTACACCGCCGGCCGCCCGCCCTGCCTGCCTGAATTCTACAGCATCGATTAAGATGTAACGTAGTAATAGGACTGAGGGGGCAAGTTTAATAACTATTAATTCAATATGACATGTTATATTAGCATACCGGAGCGGCGGGGCGGTGCTATACTACACTGACTGCACCGCCCCGCCGCTATTGCCGGCCCCCAGCTCCTCCTCCCAGTCCCTCCCCGAGTCCCCGCTCGCTCTACATCGCAGCTTGCGATGTCAAACTGGCAACATTCGCCCCATAAGACGCAGGGGCATTTCTCCCCCATTTTGGGGGAAGAAAAAGTGCGTCTTACGGGGCGAAAAATACGGTACACATATACATATATATAAACCCCACCCCAAAAAAAACTCCCAACCTGACTAACCCCAAAACATTAAGTCCCTATATAGTCAACTTATACATATACAGAATACTTATCATGTAATACATGACACAAAATCCAACTTTTCAGCTATGGTTCAGTGCCTGTAAACCAAACCATCCTGCTTCATCATAAAACAAAACAAAAATCTAATAGTGTCATGCCAGCCCACCACCAGGGCTGAGAGTTACTCTGTTAGTGTACCCTGAAACAAAAGCCCCTGCACAGATGAGAGACTTTAGGGCCACCCAACCTTTCATTCTCAAGAAAGCGCACTTTATCCAGGTCACCCATGATGCTCCTAAATACAGTCTCCACTGGGAGGACTTTAGAACCCGTCGACACTAGACACCTTGCGCACCAAATGTGATACCTGACTACTGCGCTAACTAGGAATAAAGTGCAACCGGGGATCTTTGAACACACCATAGGCCCACTCTGCATAGGATAGGGCAGCCAGCCTAGGCCAGCCGATGGAAGTCCCCACCCTTTTGTAGACCTCTATATTAAAAGTTGCGTCTGCAGAGATCCGCTCACCCCTGTTTCTTCAAGGTAGGTGCACCAACCAAAATTTGAGACACCCCTCAAAATTGGAAGAAAATAAGTAAATGATATGGATGGGCACTCATATACAGAAATATAGGACAAATTTATTATAACATATATTAAAAAATGTAGTTGATCCAAGACAATAAAATAACATAAAAATTTATACTCTTTGGACAGAGGTCGCCGATCCAAGAATCCTCACTACGATCTTCCCCAATACAATCGAGAGGGGGGAGAATATATTGTATGGGCAACCTTCACCAAAGTGATGTAACTTCTATAATATATCAATCCTAAAAAGACAGGTAAATATAACCAATCAATTCTAAAAAGACAGGTACATATAACCGATCCACTAAGAATATATTAAACAGTACGGTTCAAATCCTATATCCAATAGAAAAACCACACATATGAGTGTTAAATGCCACTGAATGTCCTCAGTGAATATACTGTGTGTCCATCTCTGAATATACAAAGTAACGCTGCATATGGATAATTTCTCCTATCCAGTTATTGATTTTTGCAGACAGTATCCAGTCTATGTGAGATCAACAAGATGTAATTTGTAATTCATTCAGTTTAGTTCAATAGCTGGAAGATATTATCAGCAAATAGCTGGGTGCAGTTCATCAATTCCTCCGTCTTTTTAATTTAGTCTATTGCCTCTTAGGTTTTTAACCACTGTGTGGGCTTACCTTTGCCTGGTTCTCTCGCTGGGACTAGTAAGTCGACTCGTCCTCCGTACTGAAAGCCGGCGTCCCGGCTGTGGAGTCCGTCGCGTCCCACGTGTGTCCCACGGCTGCTTCCTAACAGCTGACGTAGTATGGGAGTTGCGTACTTGTAACTTCAGGCGCAGGTTAATGACGTATCTGAGGTCTTTTCTGAAGTAGAGAAAATCCAGATTTTTCTTCTTTATAGTGCACTTTTATCCATGGAGAGCGGGGTATTTTTCAAGTATTCACCAGACGCGTTTCGGGGAGGCGCTTTCCCCTTCCTCAGTGGTATACCCCGATTCCGTAGATCCACCTTTTCTATACTGATTATTGGTCTCTCTCAAGATCCGATTTCTAAATATCATTATGTGAAATTGCAGTTTACATGCGGTTTATATGCCTTTTTTCCCCCAAGGTGCATTTTTTCTATTATAATTTGTCCTATATTTCCTTATATGAGTGCCCATCCATATCATTTACTCTATATTAAAAGGACAGTGAAGCAAAAAATGGTCCATACTTTCCAGCACAGCACCGCACTCCTCCCGGGGACAACCCCTTTCCTCAGAGTTTCTACACTTCACAATATCACTTACATACAGCTTACCATGGAAGCAGCGCCAAGCCACATCCCAAACTTTCAAGGGGATCCTCACCGAATTTAATAAAGTCAACCCGCCCTCTAGATTCCGACTTGGGCAATCTCTCAAGGGCAATGGAGGCTGGAAGAAGTTGCACGTGACCAGTATCACAATGGTGACAGTATAGAAATGAATGTATATATGATGATAGGTAAAATAGCTACAACAGTTCAGTTAGTGAGTCTATTATTTTTATATTGTGGCTGTATGAAAACATGCCATAACCATATTTAAAATGAAAAATTAGAAATAAGTTAAGTCAGGGGCCTTACTTCACCAGGGAGGAGGATGAACAGGATAAGCTCAAGACACCTGTCCTCCTTACCTCCCTCACCTGTAAGATGGATACACACCCCGTCCTCGTGATGAAAGAAAACCTGAGGGCTTCAAACCAAAGATGCTTGTTTTATTCCTATTAAAAAGCTTGACGCGTTTCGGGGATTAAAACTAAGTCCCCTTTATCAAGAGCATAAGTATACACATAACATAACACTGGACAGACTCACGCTTAAATAGGGAGAATGCATATCATTCGTTTGATGAATTCCATGTGGCGTCTCATTGTGGGCAGTAACTTCCTGGTCACATGACCTCCAGGGCCGGAACAGGAAGTATGTTGGTGAAGAGCTGTAACTGAATGTTGTTATATTGCAGGGGTTAAATGGCTATATTCTTTAATAAAATAGCAAAATAACATAACATTTTCCCACAGGGGAATATATTTTAACCAGAGGTCTACACCCTCTGACTGCTCCTAGGGATTAAATTTCGCTGTGCGTTCCACTGTGGAACGCACCTATACTTTGCCTCCTGGGTAATCTGCTCTCCTTTGGTGCACTCCAGGCTGGAGCGCACCACAGCTAATCTACTTACTGTGTAGCCGACTGTCACCCGAAGCTGGAACGCACCGCTCTAGTTTCCTGCTGGGAGGAGTGGCCAAGTACAATAGTACTGGGATCAGATAAGCCTTGCACAGGTGAACCCTTTCCCTGAGGGTCAAAGACCAACCCTTCCAGCTGTCCACCTTTTGACCGACATCTTTCAGTCTGCCTTCCCAATTTTTCTGATGATCATCCTCATCCTGGCCAAAATTGATGCCTAGAACTTTGACAGTTTTCTGAGGCTCTGGGAGAGTGCCCTGGAGATAAAAAGCAGGATTTCCTTCTCCCAACCAGAGAGTTTCGCATTTGTCACTGTTGATCTGAGACCCAGAAACCTCTGAATAGCTGTCCACTTCTGACATCACCCACCCCACCTCCTCACCAGAAGAGGAGAAAATGGCAACATAATCTGCATACGCTACCACCCTCAAAGACGGCCCCTTTGCCCCCGCCAGTTCCATTTCCACCCCTGCTAACTGTCCACGATCTACCCTTCTAATGAAGGGTTCGATCGCAAACACATACAGCAAGGGGCTCAAGGGACATCCTTGACGGACACCGGAAGTCACCTCGAAGGGCTGTCCTGACCAACCATTGACCAACAGGAAACTCCCAGCCCCTTTGTACAAAGCCTTTAGCCAATTCACAAACCTCCCCTGCAGACCATACCACAAAAGGACGGACCACAGGTACTTGTGGTTCACCCGGTCAAAAGCTTTAGCCTGATCCAAAGTCAAAAGAAACCCTTTCCAAAAGCCCGCCCTGCCTCGCTCCACGGCCTCTCGGACACTGAGAATGGCGCTAAAAGTGCTCCAAACTGTGCAGTGCTGAACCGCTGAAAGAAGTCTCGGTGCAAACTTCACCAATCTATTAAAAAGTATTTCTGCCAGGATCTTTCTGTCCGTATTGAGAAGTGATATGGGTATCCAATTCTCAATACGGGATGGTTCTTTGCCCTTTGATGGAATAATCAGGGCTGAATTATGACTTTGGTAAAGTGCCCGAGATAAGACACCTCAGTCAATGGAGGAACTAACTGTTCCTTGAAAGTCCTGTACCGCTCAGATGTTAAGCCATCTGGACCTGGCGATTTCTTGGGCCTAAGCCCTTCAATGACCAGTCTCACTTCCTCTTCCCTGATTGGTTCAGACAAAACGTCAAGAGAGGGGTCCATTCCTGCCTTGGGAACAGCTTCAGCCAAAAAAGCTGAAAACTTGTCCCGATCTAGTTTATTCCTACCCAAGAGGTGAGAGTAGAAAGACCTGACCACCTCCAGGATCCCTGATTTGGACCTATTCAGGGATCCTGTACTATCAATCAGGCCTGTTACCAGCTTACGTTTTACTGACATCTTACAGTTGCCATAAGGTTTGGGAGAGCAGTACTTCCCGAAATCCCTCTCGACAACCTATCGTACCGACACCTCTTAAGTAAGGACTTCACATGAGAGATATCCTCATGGCTACCTCCCGTCGAGACCAGACTTTAAAGTTTCTTCCTCAGTTCCTGGTACAGATGGTTTCTGTCCTGGCACCTGAGGTACGAAAGCTCTCGGAAAAACCTTGCTGTCCTTGTTTTAAACATCTCCCACCACTCTGTCTTACTGTTGCAGAGGTCCACTAACGGTTCCTGGCCCTGAAAGAACTACTCGAAAGATTGTCTAAATTGTTGCATCTTCCAGGAGAGATTAATTCAACTTCCACAAACCTCTACCCATACAGGGGGTCTCTGCCACAGTCAAAGAAAAAATAATTAAACAGTTATCGGAGAAAACCACTTCCTCCGTTTTTAAGACAGAGAAAACCGCTTCCCCCTTCAAATAAAACCTATCTATCCTAGACCTTTGGCTACCTCGATGAAAGGTGAAGTCCACTTGGTCTGGCTTATGCTTTAAGTGAGCATCCGCCAGACTAGCTTCCTCAACTATCTTACTCAATACGACACGATCAGTGTCCAGCCTGACTTTGGAGCCTCCCCTATAACACACTCTTGTCACATTGTTGAAGTCTCCAAAGATCACCTGACAGCTGGAAAAAAGGTAAGGTTTAATCCTCATGAGAAGACCTTTATGGTCCCACTTAGTTTATGGACTATAAATGTTAATGAGCCTCCGCTCTTGTCCTCCCATGAGCACATCCAGGATCAGGTACCTTCCCATTTCTAGTTTAATTACTTTCCTGCATTCCACTCTTCCAGCGGTTTTAAAAGATGGACCATGCCTCCACTCTCTCTTTGCTTTCTCTATCAACTCTGTGGAAGTCAACCAGGTCTCTTGCAAAAATAAAATATCAGCATCAAGATGGCTGAAAAAAATAAAATAAAAAATAAAATAAAAAAATTGAAGGCCGCATAATGAGCCACGTCTGACTTAATGCTAACAACGTTAATGCTTGCTAGCGTCAGCGGGGTGAGTTCCACCATCATAAGTGATTGAACTAGATTGCTTTCTTCTTAACCCCACCGCCACCCTCACCACCATCTGACCCCTCACTCACTTTCTGCCTTTTCAGGCATTTAGAGACATCCATATCACATTTCTCTTTGCCCACAGGATCTGACTTGGCCCCCCCTCCAGAAGGTTTCCCCTCTGAAGGGCAGGGCCCGGCAACCCGTGAGGAGGCCTTCTCACCTGCATCCCTCGCCTCCCTCCTCTGCCAAGCCAGCCTCGGAGATATCGCTTAGGATGCCATACCGGTTGGAGACCTCCACAAGAGGGGCACCAGCCGAAACCTTCCTTGGTATCGGGTCAAGGGAGAGAGTGGGATGGACGGATCCCACTCAAGAGAGGCCTTCCTGACCTCTCTCTTGCTGTTTCTCTTCTTACCCTGTTTGTTCCTCCTCCTCACCAACTATTCACTGTCTTTCTCATCCACACTATTCCCACCAGAGGAGACAGACAGCGGAGAGGTCAGCCTCTTCGGGATGAACTCTGGGGTTCCCATCTTCATCACTGTCATCTTGGCCACTATTGGCCGGATTCTCAACTAGGGTACCAGTTGAGGGATTAGCTGCATCCTGCTCCCTCTGTTTGCGGCGTTGTTCCTGCCACCTGGCCCTAGCTGCCGCCATTTTTTTTACCTTATCAGAGTCCTTTTTGCTTCCTCCAATGCTTGGATCCCCAGCACTTGTCCCCTCACCAGCCTGCCCAGTCCCAGCAGCAGACGCCACCAACTGCAGGCCCAGCCTTGCGGCTAGTATCTGCCTGGTTCTGAGCCTGTCCCTGAGCCTGGTTGACAAAGGCAAGCAGACAGCGACTAAACGGGTGACCCAGGTCTCCACACAGGTTACACCTGATCTTCCGACAGGTTGCGGCAAGATGGTCACTCCCCCCACACCTCACACACCTCTGGGTCTTACACTGTGCACTGAAGTGTGTGGGGTCACCGCACCTGTGGCAGACCTTTGGCTGCCCCTGGTAAAAAAAAAACATTATCCGATCCCTGCCTATGAAGGCCGAGGAGGGGATATGGGTAACAGAATTTCCCTGGGCCCTCAACATCACGTTAAAGGTCCAGGCCCCCGACCAAATATTGTGCTCGTCCAGGACCTTGGCTGGGTAGCCCACTTCACCATAGCGACTCTCTCGCCACAACTTTGGTTCTATTTTTTATTTCTTTTACTTTCTCCTCTTCAGGTATCTCCTCATCTCCAAAATAGAGCCTACCGGGGATTCCAGCTGCTTGATACTTTGCAATATCAATCCACCACCAGATTCCCTTTCATCCCCGAAGGCTGCTCCCTGACTCCAAGAGGGTTCCCCCTGCCCCTCTGGCAAGGAGTCCTGCCCAGAATTTTCGACCACTGCTGTTTTACTCGGGCTCCTGATCTGCAGCCCTGACGGACCAGGGGAGCCAGACTCAGCACCTGACATGTTTTCAAACAGTCTGTCATTTTGAAACTTTTCCATAAATGGACTGCCATTTTTTTCTATGGCCAGTGTGACATTGTCGCAGGTCATTCTTCCATTATCATTATCTCCTCCTCTAGCTTATCCAGCTTAGAGGTGAGAGAAGTTTTTTTACACTTAGGCAATAAGCCCTCCTGTAGCTTCATATTTTTGTGTTCCAATTTAACTTTTCTCAAGTCTTTTTTAATTTCATCATACAGCTTTAGATAAAAAAAAACACTCTGGAAGCAAAAAGGTCTGCAGTATCTGTGGGGCCTTGCACACCCCAGTTGTGGATCACCTTGGTCACATCCAGCAAGCCCCCCTAGGTGAGACGAACCAGACTCTCCAGGGCGAGATATACTTGCTTTGCTGACCCCGGAAATCACATTCCTAGACACCGTTACCGGCATCTTTCCCATCTCTTTGTCCATTGACACTTTAGGGCCAACCACCCTCTGCGCTGCTTGTTCAGCAGCAAAACCTTTTTTAACCGTGCCCACCACTTGTTCAGCAGTGGACATTTTGACATTACAGGGCTTAACCACATGGACGCTGGCCTGGTCAAGGGTCGAGTCCAAGCTCCTGACCTTTCTAATATTTCCCAGAGTCTTCCCCGAGAGTCGGGTCTCCTGGCCACTCCTTCCCACTGCGCTCCTCTCTGGGGCACTTGATTGCAAAACGTTCGCAAAGGTCCTATGTCGCTTACCTCCTCCTGGCTGCAACACTACCCCCGATCGTTGCATATCTTCAGACACTGTGTCCAATGTCTCTGAACTGCATGGTCTCTCTGTGCCTTCAATTTCCACCTCAACTTCATACACCACAGGTGCAGGCGTATCCTATGTCAGATCCATTGCGATTCCTTTCATCGCCGTGCCACTGTTGCGGCCGCCCGATATAGAACGCCGTACGGCCACAGCCCGGGTGTCCATACCGGGAGAGAACGCCACCGCCTGGGGAAAGGGCAGCGCTCTCCCCAACAAACACCGTTGGCCTCCCGGCCCTGTCTCCAAGTGCTGCAGTCCTGTAGATTTTACCTTCCAGGACCTGCGATGATGTCACACTGGTCAGGAAGTGATGCAAACAGGAAGCCAGAGTACCCAAATTTTGCACCATTGTTCAATGGGTGACTGAAGTTAAAATGTATGAAAAGTGAGCGGAGTCTACAACAGCCAATCAAATTTCAGCCTATGGTTTAAATGGGAAAATTTAAAACTGCCGCTGCTCTTAGACTGTTAATGGCAGGGTCCTGAAACTTGGCAAAGTTGGTCACTGGAGGACTGTGAGAATGTCGGTCTCATTTTGGGGATGCTTAAAAGTGGGCGGAGCCACAAACAACCAATCAGATTTACCCTATTGACTTCAATGAGAAACCTTTAAAAAGCTGTCATTCTCACAGTATTTAAGCCACAGCACCCAAACTCGGCAGGGTGGGTCAGTGTGTGACAGGTTAAAATTTATAAAAAGTGGGCGGAGTCTACAACGGCCAATCAAATTTCAGCCATTTGTATAAATGGGAAAAATTCCAACTGCCGCTGCTCTTAGACTTTTATTAGCACAGTCTTCAAACTTGGCACAGTTGGTCACTGGAGGACTGGGATTAAAATTAAAAAAAGTGGGTGGAGCCTTCAACAGCCAATCAGATTTCAAGCCAACATGTGGTTTCTTCAGAAACGACACCGTCTAGTTTCAGCTTACTATTCTGTTTTATTATTATTCTCCTTCCCCCCTCCTAGTTTTGGGGCTACAAATGCCAAACTTTCCACACTTCTTCAACCTATAGTGAGGTAGGTTGCTTGTGCTTTAATAAGCGATCCCACCCTCCGGGCCCCTGTGGCGGACCACTGAAGACCCCTTTTTTGCTATTGACTTTGACAGGAAAAATTTGCAAATCGCTCCCACTCGCACAGTTTTGTAGCTACACTCCCCAAACTCGGACCACGTATTGTTGGTGTCAACCCGAATAAAAGGGTAAAATTTGAGGGGACACCCCAAAGTGGGCAGAGCTAGCAACGGCCAATGAAAATTTTGCTATTTTCTATACGCTACTCCCACAGTTTTAGGAGTACAATTACCAATCTTTGCACACTTGTTTGGCACATACCCGAATAGGTTGCTTGTGCTTGGTTAACCGATCCCACCCTCTGGGCCCTTGGGGCGGCCCCCCAAAGACCCCACTTTTTGTCATAGGCTTTCATTGAAAAATTGTAAGCTTTTGCCACTCGTACAGCTTTGAAGAAGTTAAACTCACTAAACTTGGGTCACTTAGTCATGGGGTCAACCTGAAAATTTCTGTCAGATTTTGGGGACTCTAAAAAGTGGGCGGACAAACATATTTTCCTTATTGACTTCAATGAGAAAATTTTAATTGCTATTATTCTCACAGTATTTAAGCTAGAATACCCAAACTTGGCACCGTGGGTCACTGGGTGACTGGGGTTAAAATGTATTAAAAGTGGGCGGCGTCTACAATGGCCAATCAAATTTAAGCCATTTGTTTAAATGTGAAAATGTAAAACTGCCACTGCTCTTTGACTGTTAATAGCAGGGTCCTCAAACTTGTTTTAAAGCCAGAGGACAATCCCATTTCAGCCATTCGTTTTATATGGGAAAATTTAAATTGCCGCCACTCTTAGAATGTTAATGGCAGGGTCCTCAAATTTGGCAGAGTCAGTCATTGGGTGACTTGGGTTAAAATTTTAATAAAGCAGGTTAAACAGACTTTGCTTATATCTCTAGCGTTTTCAAGCCAACATCCTGTGGTTTCTTCAGAAACAACACCATCTAGTTACTATTATTATATTTTTTTTTCCACACTCCTCATTTTATTTCCTCATTTTATTTTATTTTGCTTCTGTCATTTCTCACAATATCTTATTTATCTACCTTATAGCATCTTTCTTTTCATCATACATTCACATATTTTCCTCTACTTCCTTCCTTTCTATTGTAGTTTTTTCCATACACCCCGATGCCTCTATTTCCTATATACATGCCCATCTTCAACATGGCCACCTCCTTCACTCGTTGCCACTGAGCCTCTCCCATTCCCCCTGTGCCCGAATCCAATATGGCCACCGCTATCGTTGACATGCATTGCGCATGCGCATCTCCCATTCATCGGCCGGACATCCGGTCTTCCACATCCTTTTCTCCCCGCTGCGCTCACTAACAGCATACTGCTCCCGATCCAGCGTCCTTCATGTGGGACGCCACCGCTACCACACATACTACTCTACTATTAAGGTAAGCCAGTAGCTTTATTTTCGAGACACTGTCGTAATACAACTTTCTCCCCCTGTCACATTGTTCATTTACTATACATATCTTCCTTGTACAATCCTGGTATATTATACACACCCCCGGTACCTTATCCTACTACTTACTCAGCCCTTTACTACCTTTCTGTCCATACCTCTACTCCTGATCTACGTATACCTCATGCCCTGTGACATGATTTCAGCCCTCATGATTTCATACCCTATTTCCAGATGGACCTAGTTTCTTATCTTCCTGGAATTATAGCTTATTTATATGATCTCTATGATTTAGTTTATTATTTAGTTTACCTTGTTTATTATCTTCCTGGAATTATAGCTTATTGCATAATCTACTACTACTACTACATAATCTACTACCAATTCCTATTACTAATATATTTTTATTTATTTCATACTATTTTTTACAGCGATCCTTTGATAAAGGTCTAACGGACCGAAACGTCTCCCCCAGCCATCGCAATATAAAGTGCTTCATTTATCACATACGGAGATGTGTTTATAATTTATAATTTTGGATTGCATTCCTCAGATATACACCTAGTTTGGTATAAAGGAGCATTACATTAAACCTACCTTTGCATATCACTTTGAGAGTGTGTGGTTTCATTCATATTGACTATACGTGGGTTTACACCCTTATACCACTGCACCTCCCTTTAGCAGAGTGCATTTTCCATTTTTTCTATATAAACCAGGTTGAGAGTAGCCGTCGGGTCATTGACTTTCGGTAACAGGGGGATTTGTCTATCCTGAGCATGTAAATAGAGTCTGTCAGAGTGAGCTGATGCAGAGTGAGCTGATGAGCGCTACAAAATAGGACCAACGGTCATGAAGGCAGTATCTGCAAGCAATGTGGTATGCTAAGAGCACGGCAAGACGCAAAAGATAAAAGATTCCTTGGTCAACCACTACGCCCAGCCCATCTCAAACAGTCTCGACTTCTGTCCTGCCATTAGAGTAAGATGTAATCTGGGAAGAGAGTGAGGCTGACTCTGCGCACCTCTCCCTCACTTAAATCTAATTCACGCACAAGTCTTGACATCTCGACCAGTTCAAAGTCCTATGGCGATAGGCGAGCGATGAAGCAGTAGGTGTGAAATTACTGGGAGCTGTGAACACAGACCTGCACATAGGCGGCTCAGCTCTAATGGTCATCTTCATGATGACGAAGCAACAGCTGGAATCGGCATCTACCTGAGTGCCGGCATCTACCTAAAGAGCAGCCCTCTTTAGGACAACACTGCTCACCGCCGTAGTATAAGGAAGGGGCCTTTTTTTTTCTCTAGTGATACAAAGAACCCCTGAAATATCCACCCCGAACAGAAGTCAGTTGCTGCACTGTGATGTAATGAATGATCTTCAATATATAATGTATTCACTACAGAGCAATATTAGTACCACTGCAATCTACTTTATATTTTATTGGCAAATTATCAATAGGATAGGATAAGCAGTTATAATTACCCTGCATGCAGTTAAATATTAGAGAGGATGCAGCGTTCAAACAAGCATTGCAAGAACCTGTTACAAACCAACATCAACCAGGGTAACCAAAAAGTCATGGATATTCATTTTACAGGTAATAGTAATTTAAAATGGTACGAGACGAACACATAGATGTAGTTGGTGTGGCTGAGACATGGTTGGACTCTTTGCATGACTAGGCAGTAAATATTGAGGGTTTTACACTATTTAGGAAAGACCGGGTCAATAGACACGTTGGCGTGTGCCTGTATGTGAGGAGTGATCTGAAAACAAGTGTGAAAGAGGCAATTGTGGGTGCGAAAGGTGAGGATATTGAAACCTTATGGGTGGAAGTTCAAAGGGATATAAACACTGAAAAAAATAATACTTGGTGTAATCTATAAACCCCCTAACATCACAGAGGAGATAGAAGCTCAACTGTATAACCAAATAGAGCGGGCTGCACAGGCTGGTACAGTGGTCATAATAGGAGATTTTAACTTCCCAGACTTGCTGCAGGACAATTCATCGGCCAGTTTATAGAAGCTCCCACTAGGGGAGCTGTTAATTTCTAATGATGCAGAGCTTGTTGGAAATTTTACTGTTCGAGAAACACTAGGTAATAGTGACCACAATATAATTATATTCGCCCTACCCTATAAGAAGCAAACTTTTAGGTAGAGCAAAAACACAGAATTTAAAAAAAGACTAATTTCCCTGGGATGAGGGCAGCATTTCAGGGCATAGACTGGGAGCAGCTACTGTCGCATAATAATACTGAAGATAAATGGGAGAGTTTTAAATCCACATTGAGTAATTGCACAAAAAAATGTATTCCTTTAGGTAACAAGTATAAACAGCTGAAATTTAAACCCCCCCATGGCTTACAGCTACTGTAAAAAGGGGCAATAAATGACAAAAAATAGTATTTCAAAATACAAATCTGAGGGGCAACCTTTAAAGTTTACAAAGGGCTTAACAAAATCTGTAAAAAAGGAGATAAAATTTGCAAAAATACCAAACGAACAGCAGGTGGCAAAAGAGGGTAAAACAAATCCCCAAAAATTATTTACATATATAAATGCAAAAAAACCAAGGTCTGACCAGGTATGTCTCCTAAAGGTGGGTTAGTCACTGAAGATGAGGAAAAGGCAAAGTTACTAAATGTTTTTTTTAGCTCTGTATATACAAAAGAAGAGAAAGGAGCGGATATCTGTGGTGCTGGGGCTGTTAGTACATTCAGTAATATACTCAATTGGCTAACTGTAGATATGGTCCAAGCTAAGTTAAATAAGATAAATGTGAACAAAGCTCTTTGTCCAGATTGATTACACCCAAGAGTTCTTAAAGAGCTCAGTTCAATAATTGATGTGCCCCTGTTTATAATTTTTAAAGATTCTCTAGGTACTGTATGGGGCCAAGTGATTGGTGCAAGGCAAATGTGGTGCCCATATTGAAAAAATTATCTAGGTCCTCACAGGTAATTATAGACCAGTTAGTTTAACCTCTGTGGTGGGAAAAATGTTTGAAGGACTCTTAAAGGGATTCTGTCACCTCCCCTAACCCAAAATCGGATTTTAAAGCAGTCATGCAGCACAGCTTACCTTGAATCGGCTGTGCTCTTCTATCTTGTAATCCGTCCAGTAGTTTAGGAGAAAAACGACTTATGATTATGCAAATTAGCCCTGAAGGTGCCCAGAGGGGTGTTTTGTTCCCCTTAGTGTGCCCAGTGGGGCGTTTTGTTCCCCTTAGTGTGCCCAGTAACACCCCTCTTACAGTGCCCAAAACGCCTTCCTTCAGAATGCCTAACCGCCCACAGCCTCTCATCCCTCTCCTCCCCCTCCCTAACGGCCGAACGAGGGCTGCGCCAGTGCGATCTGCAGGAGACTGAGGGCAGGAGCTTAATTGTCGTCACTGGGCTCGGCGCATGCCCAGTGACGACGATGAAGCTCCTGCCCTCAGGATGAGAGGCTGTGGGCGGTTAGGCATCCTGAAGGAAGGCGTTTTGGGCACTGTAAGAGGGGCGTTACTGGGCAAACTAAGGGGAACAAAACGCCCCTCTGGGCACCTTCAGGGCTTATTTGCATAATCATAAAAGTCGTTAGATAGAAGAGCACAGCCGATTCAAGGTAAGCTGTGCTGTATGACTGCTTTAAAATCCGATTTTGGGTTTGGGGAGGTGACAGAATCCCTTTAAGGGACTATATACAGGAGTATGTGACTGTAAATAATATCATAAGTGATAACCAGCATGGGTTTACCAAGGACAAAAGTTCTCAGACTAACCTGATTTGGTTTTATGAGGAGGTAAGCAGAAAACTGGACAGAGGCGGCTGTGGATGTAGTGTTTTTGGATTTTGCTAAGGCTTTTGATACTGTCCCTCATAAATTTTTCATAGGTAAAGTAAGGTCTACAGGCTTGTAAAGTATAGTTTGTAATTGGATTGAAAACTGGTTGAAGGACCGTGTCCAGAGAGTTGTGGTCAATGATTCCTATTCAGAATAGTCCCGGGTTATAAGTGGTGTACCCCAAGGTTAAGTGCTGGATCCTCTATTATTTAATTAATTTATTAATGATATTGAGGACGGGATTAATAGCACCATTTCTATTTTTGCAGATGACACTAAGCTGTGTAGTACTGTGCAGTCAAGATGTCCATAAAATACAAGCTGATTTGAACACTCAGTGATTGGGCATCAACTTGGCAAAATAGGTTCAATGTGGATAAATGTAAAGTTATGCATCTCAGTAGTAATAATCTCCATGCATCATATGTCCTAGGGCAGTAATGGAGAACCTTTTAGAGACTGAGTGCCCAAACTGCAACCCCAAACCCAATTATTTATCACAAAGTGCCAACACAGCAATTTACCCTGAATACTACAGTCCAGTATAGTCTATCTTCCATGTACTTTATTATTTAGCTATAATAGCCTGCCTACATTCAGTGAACTATGTGCTGTTCATAGTGCGTCCTGCGCTGAATTAATTGCAGGAAAAGTCTAAGGCATATTGGTACACCATAGACTTTTTCCAGGGTGCGTGTGCCCACAGAGAGGGCTCTGAGTGCCGCCACTGGCACCCGTGCCATAGGTGTGCCATCACTGTCCTAGGGGATGTACCATTGGGAGAGTCCCTTATGGAGAATGATTTGGGTGTCCTTGTAGATGGTAGATTAAATAACAGCATACAATGTCAATCAGCTGCTTCTAAGTCTACCAGAATTGTCATGCATTAAACGAGGCATGGACTCGCGGGGCAGAGATGTAATATTGCCACTTTACAAAGCGCTGGTGCGGCCTCATCTGGAATATGCAATTCAGTTCTAGGCACCAGTCCATAGAAAGGAAGCTCTGCATCTGAACAGACGAGAGCGACTAAACTGATAAGGGGCATGGAGGATCTTGGTTATGAAGAAAGATTAAAATAATTGTATTTAGTCTTGAGAAGATACTTCTAAGGGGGGACATGATTAACCTATATAAATGGGCCATACAAAAGATGCTGTGAAAACCTGTACCATGTCAAATGCCCTCAAAAGACAAGGGGGCACTGCCTCCGACTGGAGAAGAAAAAGTTCATTCTCCAGAAGCGTCAACACTTTTTTACTGTAAGAACTGTGAATCTGTGGAATAGACTTCCTCAAGATGTGGTCACAGCAGGAACAGTGGACAGTTTTAAAAAGGGTTTAGATAAATTCTTAAAAGTAAATGACATTAATTCTTATTCAGATGTATAGAAATCTGAGTCTCACTTCTTTCTGAGATTTGCATCTTCACCTATCCCTTGGTTGAACTTGATGGACATATGTCTTTTCATCCATATTAACTATGTAACCCTTTCTCTTCATATACTACATAATAAATCTGACTGACTGCATCCACCACTAGGAAAGGCACAATGCATAGCAATGTATACAGTTACAATTGAACTCAATGGCAACTGTAAAATCTATGCTTTTCTTCTTTAATTACGTGTACCAATAGAGTACTGTAGAAAACACTCAGCAAGCTGAGGATTAGAAAGAATTGCACTATACTGGGAACTCTGTATAAAATAATTTTATTAAAACAATAAAAATTATATAAAAGAAAAACAAAGCTACACGTTTCTGTGGTGGACCACCACTTTCATCAGGCTACACATAATAAAATACTAGCATATACATACACTACTCACAAAAAGTTAGGGATATTTCGCTTGTGGGTGAAATTTCAGGATTAACCTAAAATGCTCTCTAACCTTTACAGGTGAACTTAATGTGACCTTCTCTAAACTTTTGAATGCAAATGTTCAACTGTTCAATGTTTCAGTACTTCTTGCACAACTCGCAGCTTAGCTTAGCAGCAAAAATCACAACAGGTGTTTGATCAATGAATCACCCAATACATTTCCTGTCTCAATTAGAATTGGTATTTAAACAGTACTCCTCATCATGCTGTTCACATTTTTACATCATGAGACCAAGACGACACCTAACAAATGATTAACAGTACCTCGACGTTTCGAGGCTTCAAGCAGGATGTTCTCAGATCGAAGTGGCTACTGAGCTTAGTGTCACAGAGTATCATCAGCAGGTTGCAACAGAGATAAAGAGAGACTATAAGGCCTCTTTCACACGGGCGTCATGTTTTTTAGCCGGATGTGTTCAGTTAAAAGCTTGCGATTTTTCAGGCGAGTGCTGTCAGTTCATTATACGTTTGGCTCGCGTTCCGACGTTTTTCCCGTGCATGTGACATCCGGATGGCATGCATTTTTTTCAACGCGCGTTAAAAAAACCTGATCAATCCACTACATTCACCTGTAACTGCAAACACCATATAAATACCCCCAGCATGCATTGTTTTGTTGGACAGCTCCATTTTTTGGTGGAGTGGTTTGTGTGTTGATTGGTGTGTGTGTTTGTTAGTGGATTATCCTTTGCAGGATGTCCACTTTCACCCTGTCATCCACTGACCATGTGTTTTTGCACTGGCTGGTCTCCCGCTGTTTTGGAGAGCAGCCAGAAATTATTGAGGAGGAGCCGCGGAGGAAGCGCATGTGGGTGCATCCCATACTTTCGCAGCGTGCCAGCAAAGGTATCTTTGTTGGCTTGTACGCTGAGCTCCGTGCGCCCCCTCCAAAGTTCTTCAATTATTGCCGCATGTCGGTGTCTACTTTTGATCGTCTGTTGGAGGAGTTGAGGCCTTCCTTAACTTTTCAGGACACCAATATGCGGCGGAGTGTGTCACCTGAAAAACTGCTTATTATTACTTTAAGGTAAGACTATATATATTTTCAGACTAAATACTTTAATGCCACCCTGTTTTCCAATACATAGTTGTTAGGTCAATGGCCTATGTATTTTATTTTTTTACTATTATATGCCTGAGTGCGTAAATGAAGTAGACCTGTATTTAAATTCCCTTATTTTTAGTGATAAACTGTGTGTGGTTAGATCAGTGTTTCCCAACCAGTGTGCCTCCAGCTTTTGCAAAACTACAACTCCCAGCATGACCGGACAGCCTTTGGCTGCGCGAGCATGCTGGGAGGTGTAGTTTTGCAACAGCTGGAGGCACACTGGTTGGGAAACACTGGGTTAGATTAGTCACACCAGAATCCAGTTCCGCAGGGGTTAATTATTCAAATGCAGCCTGTAATGATGAGGACACTTCACCTGTGTGTATATGTTAATTGTCTTGAACTTTTTGAAGGTTTCAATGCTATTCCTTATTTAGTTTTATATCAGAATATAAATCATATTTTTGTCAAAATATACCACTATCTGCTTGTTTCATATATTTATCAGCTACTTTTCCATTAAATAATGTCAAATAATGTGCTAGATTTAAAAACATATGCTATGAAAGTATCTAATTCTATTTTTTTTATTTTTATTTTTATTTTTCAGATATCTGGCGACTGGTAATTCTTTTTCATCTTTGCATTTTGTTTTTCGAATGGGCACTTCCACAATTGCTGGCGTGGTACGGGCTACACGTGCCGCCATTTGGTTGACACTGAAGGCTTCAGTGCTGCCACAACCAACCAGGCAGCAGTGGCTTGATATAGCCCATGGCTTCCAGGAAAGGGCTCAATTTCCTAATTGTCTTGGTGCCCTTGACGGGAAACACATACGGGTTAAGAAGCCACCGAACTCAGGGTCCCAATACTATAATTATAAGCAGTTTTTCTCTGTAGTTTTGTTGGCCTTGGCTGACACAAACTACAGGTTTATAATTGTAGATATTGGGTCCTATGGAAGTTCTGCAGATGCTCGCATCTTCAGGGCTTCCAGAATGGGTCGCTGGCTTCAGTCCAACCAACTGGACGTACCACAGCCAGCAAACCTTCCTGGCTCTACTGGCCCACCTGCGCCTTATGTGGTCGTAGGGGACAAGGGATTTGCCCTTTCTAGCCACCTGATGCGTCCTTATCCTCGACGCGGTTTGGATGCCAAGAAGCGCAATTTTAATTATCGGTTAAGTAGAGCCAGAAGGTTTGTGGACTGCACATTCAGCATTTTTTCAAATAAATGGCGGGTTTTCCAGTCGTCAATACAGCTGGCACCACAAAATGTCAATGTGGTCATCAAGGCATGTGTAGTGCTGCATAACTACATACGCACCTATGAGGCCACACCTGATGAAGACGCCCAAGTGTACAGTACACCATCACCCAGAGACACTTTACTACTTTGAGTCCAGCATATCCAGATCGTCCGAGTGTGGGATTTTTTTTCGGATTATTTTATGTCCCCTATTGGTTCTTTTCCTTTTCAACAGTAGTCCTCAATGCATGGACTTTTGTGTTTGCCACTATTTTCATAACCAGGATGGTTTGAGTTTAGTTAAGTTTGGATTTTTGTTAGTTAGGGACTCGCAAGATTATGAGGACCCTTGACGTGGGTTGCGAGCTTACATATTTTGCAAATAAATAGTCTAATCTACATGGTATGTGAAATATGTACTAATGCCTCATTTCTCTATTACCTACAAAATGTGGCTAAATTACTCAAAATTGTAAAAATGTTTTTCGGTATAATACAGAGTTAAACAAATGTCTTAATATTGATTATATGGTGTTGGAGGAGTATAGATTTGTTGGTCTAACATGTTTTGTATGTATGTGTAATAAAACAAACTAATTTAAATTTATTATGACCTCCATTTTGATGTAAGAACCCCTAAAAATAAAAACTATTGAACGTCAGTGTTTGTGTGCAAAATTAACATTTCATATGTGTCCTATGTGGTTACTAATGTCTAGTACAAATGTACTATCTATATATTGTGGTATGTGTATGCACAATAAAATAAAATCAGACACATTCGAAGCTTGAAAACAAAAATGTGTTTTATTGCACACAATAAAAGAAAAGAAAATCTCTGGGATATGAAAATAAATACATTTTTATGGCCAAATGACTACAAATTAACATATTGCCTTGACGGCGAAGAAGATCCCTGATAAGGAGGGGCCGAATATTGTGAGGGTCCAGGCTGATTTTGACCTTGTCCCTCATAAGGAGCTCTTGAATATTGGCCCTGGGATGGGGGGCCGGAATATTGGCCCTGGGATGGGGGGCCGGAATATTGGCTCTGGGATGGGGGGCCGGAATATTGGCTCTGGGATGGGGGGCCGGAATATTGGCCCTGGGATGGGGGGCCGGAATATTGGCCCTGGGATGGGGGGCCGGAATATTGGCCCTGTGAAGGGGGGCCGGAATATTGGCCCTGTGAAGGGGGGGCGGAATATTGGCCCTGTGAAGGGGGGGCGGAATATTGGCCCTGGGAAGGGGGGGCGGAATATTGGCCCTGTGAAGGGGGGGCGGAATATTGGCCCTGGGAAGGAGGCCTTGAAAATTTTGCCTGGGAAGGGGGGCCAAGGCATTGTGGTGGCCCAGCTCAACTGGGCGAGGGTCCCGGAGGCCCATAGCTGGGTTCACCCAGAATCTGTGGAACATATGGTGCCATTGGTGGCCCATAATGATCCCTTGGGGGGGGCATTTGTGGTTGGTCGGGTAATGGCTGGGAAACAGTGGGGTGTTTGGGGACAATTAGTTGCCCATAGCGGCGTAAATTTTCAAGGGCGTCATGCATGACCAAGGGATCAGGAAGGGAATTCGTTAGCTCCAGAACGATTTCTACGGAAGTTCTTGTCCGTAATAATCGTTCTGGAGGTAGATGCCGCATATAATGGGCCAGATTACGGGCAAACATATCGTGATGATCCTCCTGCCGAGCCCGAGATAAATAATCTAAAACTTGGACATTCACATTGGACTCGGCAGGAGGATTTGCCTGTCGTCTGGACCTGATGGGTAGAGCCAGGGGGGAGGGGGGGAATCAGCTCCTGATGCTGCGGGAGGCTCGGAAGGTGCTGGTGTTGGTCCTGGAAGAGTCTCCTGCTGCCCAGCTGTCGTCTCCTCCTCGCAAGCACTCGACAATTGTGGTGCCGATTTTTCTCCTTCATCCTCTAGGTTGTCCTCAGTTCTACAAAATGAGTAAAATATATAAACATGAGGAATCGAAAAATTCTATTATTAATATATTCCTGTCATGAGCTACACAATCTACATTTGTCACATAGTACTAACAGGTCCAACAAACCGAGGTTTCATTATGGCAAAACATTCGGGGCTTGTGCCCCATATGTTTGGTCCAGTGCCCTGAATGTTATGCTGGATTGCTGATAGAATGTTAAGGAAATATTCAAGTGAATTTTTCCATTGATTGGAACTGGGCAACCCCCTGATCACCCCCCTTGTACTAGTTCCGATACTTATTTGCTGCGATTGAGCACCGATGGCACAGAAGTGACTGAACTCATGCCAGCACAACAGATAAGTAGCGGAACTAGTACAAGGGGGGATGGGGGGTGATCTGGGGGTTGCCCAGATGGCTAGTCCCTTCGCAGTAGTTATTAAACCACTTTCAGCACTCCCCCATTCACTGAAGGGGGGACTGCTGAAAGGGGTTAATAACTACTGTGAAGCCCCCCTCTTCCCCCCGGGGATGGCGACATAGCTTCATGGGTGTAACTTGGATTCACGGGGGCGTTGTACAGTGGCCTTGTGCCCCAGATGTTTTCACACACTAGCAACTCCCCTGCCAACCAAAAATAGACATATGTGGTAATTGTGGTAGTATAGATGTAGCAGGGATAACCCACACACTCAGAAATATAAGGTCTATACTCGTGTATACTATCGTGTTAACTTTAACCCAAACGAGTAAACCAAATTTAAAAAAAAAACATTTATTAGACATCTATGTACCATAGAGCATGTGGGTTAATCCTGCTACATTATTTACGTACCATCAATCTTTACTCAACTTATCATTTTAATATCCTACTTTGGGTTAAGAAAGGAGCAATGTGAATGTTTGCTATTGCAAAATATGACATTTCACATTGATCCATTCAAAACATTCACAGTATGTAACAATTTGCCATACAGTGCGTATAGCTTATTGTGTAGAATGGACTTACGGACGCAGATCCATGACAGCGCGGAGGAACATTAGCTGCTCCCGGAAGAGGTACGGCCTTTTCTTGTGGAGACCAGCCCCGCTCCGCCCCTGCTTTCTCATTTCCTTCCGGAATTGGTCACGGCAGCTCTGCCAACGATTCTTGACCTCTTCAACTGGTAATAGAAAGGCAAGAAAGGAACAGGGATCAATTTCTAAAGTGATAGGTAAACTAACGTATAACAAGGCATATAGACTAGGGAGGACAACATAGATCAAACATGTATACATTGTTTTAACTTACTTAAATTCCTGCGACTTTGGCCTTTGGTCGTTTGCCATATGGCTGCAAAAAGATCCTGGGTAACCTCCTCCCAGGCAGCGTCCTTTTTATATCTGTACTGGTATTCGGAACAGCGTAGATCCCAGAGGCAGGGCCTATCCTGCACCAGGACAATCAGCTTTTCCACATCCATGGCACGTGGATTTTTGGGCATGCTGACAACTATTCGCTCCGCGAGGGCTTGAAAAAGCTGCAGAAAACTGATCCCTCATGTGCTGCCACAAACCACATGCAGACAGACGCAGAGAAAAAAAAACGCCTACTTCCTGTATTATATAGCCCAGGAGTGTTGCTAAGTGACTTCCGTAAAAAAAAACTGAACGCAACGCATGGTATCCGGATGCCATCCGATTTTCACGCACCCCATTCACTTCTATGGGGCCTGCGTCACGTCAAAAATCGGACAATATAGAGCATGCTGCGATTTCAACTGAACGCACAAGTGATGCGTTCAAAACATCGCTCATGTGCACAGCCCCATAGAAATGAATGGGTCAGGATTCAGTGCGGGTGCCATACGTTCGCCGCACGGATCGCACCCGCACGGAAAACTCGCCCGTGTGAAAGAGGCCTAAGAGTCAGAAAGGCATAGAAGTGGACGTCCTTTTGCCACATCCCACACTGATGACTGCTTCATTGTGAACAATGCCCCGCGGACCGGATGATGAATGCCACACAATTGCAGGCACATTTAAGGGAGTTGAGAGGTACCCTCATGTCAGACCATTCGAACCCATTTACATCATCGTGAGTTGCATGCTAGATGACCTGCAAGGGTACCTGACCACAGGCATCGACTTGCAGGGACCGGTGGGCCTCAGTGTTGTTCACTGATAAAAGCCAATTAACAGTGAGCAGAAATGATGGCCACTGATAATGTTGGAGACGTCAAGGAGAGCGCTATGAAAAAGCCACTATTGTTACAGTGTGGGCAGGTGTGTCTAGTCAATACAGAACTGCCCTACACTTTGTGAATGGTACAGTGATAAGCCCATGCTAGTTGGATAACATCATTGTGCTTCTGCATGAACAACACAGGACTAATTTCATCTTCATGGATGACAATGCGTCAGCTCATCAAGGTCAAATCACTAGGGAACGGCTGGGATACCTCAAATGGAGTGGCCTGCACTTGCTCCAGACCTGAAACCCATTGAAAACCTATGGGATCAGCTAAGTCGCTGTGTAGAGACTCACAACTCTGTATCCCAGAACCTAAATGACCTGAGGGCCGCCCTTCAATAAGCGTGGGATGCCATGCCTCAACAAACAATAAGTCAACTTGTGAACAGCATGAGATGTCGCTGTCAAGCTGTAATTGATGCTCAAAGCCACATAAGTTTTTGTGGTGGTATATCCAACACTGTTGTTGGCTTTTGTTTCAATAAATTGTTTGAGATGAGGAAATCACCATTGCATGCTTTATCTAAATGCCCTACTTTGCTGATATGATATCACTGTAGTGTGAACTTTTTAAGTTTTCCATAAATTTCACTTGAAAGCCAAATATCCCTAACTTTTTGTGAGTAGTGTATATACTCTTCTAAACACCAGAAATTAATTTAATTTAATTGATTGGGTTAGGGCAGGCATCCTCAAACTGTGGCCCTCCAGCTGTTGCAAAACTACAACTCCCAGCTAGAGATGTCGCGAACCTAAAATTTTTGCGGTTTCCGCAAATGTTCGCAAACCGGGTGAACCGCCATAGACTTCAATAGGCAGGTGAATTTTAAAACCCACAGAGACTCTTTCTGGCCACAATAGTGATGGAAAAGTTTTTTCAAGGGGAGTAACACCTGGACTGTGGCATGCCGGAGGGGGATCCATGGCAAAACTCCCATGGAAAATTATGTAGTTGACACAGAGTGTGGTAACTTAATTTTGCAATGCGATAATCATAACCTGTATTAATCGCATTGCAAATTCAACGTAGATCTGAGTTCACAATGGTTGTATTACTAGAATTGACGAATATAACACTATATTCTCAATCTTTGTTATATTATAGCAATACAACCATTCAGTGGCGTTGTGAGGGGGGTGCGGTGGGTGCCGGCGCAGGAGTTCTCACTCAAGTCACAAGTTCAACTTCTAAACTTTGCAAGCACGTCGCGCCGTCACGTGGTAAAGGGGGACGGGGGTGTGACTCACTGCAGCCTGGTGAGTGGCGGGGCGCCGCGGCAGCTGCCCTGCAGGAGTCTCTGGTGCCGGGAGGAGGAGGTAGGTAGAGCGTCTTACCAAATTATTTTAATAATAACCCAATAATAATAAGTTAATAACCTAACCCCATTCATAAGTTACTGGTGGATTATTATAGAGACGGACCCAGGCCAGGAGACATAAGGGGTTGAGTTGAACTGTGGGCTGGGGCCACCCGGCCACATTTACTAATCTTTGCTCAGGGGGGTCCTCATAAATATAGACCCACATGGTGTGGGCTGGTCATTTTTACTAAGGAATATAGTTTAAACGTTTATGTGCAAAAGAGAAAATAAGAAGTCAGCTCCAATCAGATTATCTGCACATAGACCAAGACTCTGGGTCTATGCAGATATCTGATTGGAGCTGACTTAGTGACTTATTTTGCTTTATCTCTTTATTATGGCTTCGGGGGGAGGGGGGGCAGGGGTGACACCAATTTCTACCGCACCGGGTGACAGCAGCCATAGAAACGCCACTGCAACCACTAGGAACCCAGCTCTAAGTTGAATTCGCAATGCGATTAATATAACCTGTATTAAATCGCATTGCAATTACAACTTAGTCAAATTTGTGAAACTGCAGCTTTAGAATGAATCTAAGATGGATGCTGTCCTTGCTTTTTGATAGGAGGTGGGAGGGTCTGGGAGAGAGGGTCTGCTGATTGGCTGGAATGTGTCTGCTGACTGTGAGGTACAGGGTCAAAGTTTGCTCAATGATGATGTATAGGGGGCGGACTGAACATCGCATATGTTCGCCCGCCGTGGCGAACGCGAACAAGCTATGTTCGCCGGCGAATAGTTCGGGACATCTCTACTCTCAGCATGCCCGAACAGCCTACAGGTATCAGCCTACAGCAAACCCAAAAACAAAACCAATAACCCCAAAGCAAAGTGGGAGACACACATATAAAATATATGTAATTTATTAAGACATGATCAAATAACAAACAATATATGAAACAAAAGGCACAAGTGTGCAGGAGGGGGGAGATCTCTTGTAAGGAGGTCTGATGCAACCTCTCCCCCAAACACCCAGCTGGCAGGGAAAAGGAGGTCACAGCCCTAGGTATACATGAGCATGAAAATTGTGAGAACTGTAGGTTCACTCAAAGTAACATGTACTGGTATGTATGTTGCATGCACAGAAAGATAAATGAAAAAATGCACAAATAGCACAAGGCAGACTAGCCCACCCAAAGACCTGGGATGGCCGCATAAGATATGCACATAGCCATTGAACTGTGAAATACAGACAGAGGCAAGTGTGCCAGGTGGAGGTGGTAATAGAGATATAAAAAGAAATGTAACAACTAACTGAGCAAAACAACAAAACATGTATTACCCATGATATACTGGACCCAGAGCGTGTGACCAAAAGCTGCACCTCGACGTACGTTTCACCTGGAGAGGCTTCGTCAGGAGGTAAAGTAACAAACAGAGTTCGTCCTTAAATGGTGTGGTCCACAGCTGGCAGCTGATTAGCGCATCCGCCCAGTGTTGCAGGGATGACATCATAAAGACGCGCCACCCAGCTTACAGAGTAAGGTGAGGCACGCCCACTGTGTCACATGACCAGACCAGGAGGAGGGAGGGAGCCACATCTGACATCACGCAGCCACACCTCCCCGCCCCGGGTCCGATCACATGACACGTGGGCGCACCTCGGCCGGCCCTGAGACAGCCAGGTATAGGAGCGTCACTACAATGCCAGCCAATAGTCAGCTCAATCATACAGCATATCAGGGTAATATATACAGATAGAGCAGCATAGTATAAAGCCCCCTCTAGCTTTCACCATTAGCGATATATACACAGCCCCATAAATATGCCCCTTTTATATTGCACAAAAAAAACACTGTACAGTATAATATTATAACTTTATAAAAATGGATCCATGGATCCATAAGTCAAAAATGGTAATAGAAACCTATGCCATCAAGTGAGAACATGACTCTAGACCAAAAAAATGATGAATACAAAAAAAAATTATATATATATATATATATATATATATATGTATATAATCAAGCAGCAGTGAACATCTAATATAATGATAATCATAATATTTACTATAGTGAATACACAAAAAAATAAATATAATAATAAATAAATGCCCCTCTCAACTAAGAAATAGGGATATGGATGCTGACGCATCAAAGGAAAGGCAAAAAAAAACACACACATATTCCTATAATGTGAATTCATATGGTGGAAACAAATTTCATGTACATACATGTGCCAAATTAGTAATAATAAATAATTATACATATTGATAATCCATATAAGTGATATGTGATGTTCATAAAAATTATGAACTCATATAAAGTGCGCTGTGCAATGAAGCCCTGAGCAGAGTAGCCTCAGAGCCAAAACAAATACTACCCATACATTAAAGCTTAAGTCACCGACTAATCTGGGCGCACGGATCAACCCATACAGAAAATAGAATACAGGATACAACAATGTTTTGGAATAAATATTCTGATGTTGGTAGACAGTTAGTATCCGTTGTTCCATAGGGCATATTCTATTCTGCATCATGACACAAAAAAAGCCTCCAAAAGGACCACTCCATCGCAGCAATCAAGTATACTGTGAAACTACAGATAACATCAATGAATACATGATAAAAACAACGAACACATAGTGAAATAAAAAGCACGATTTATAGAAAGGACCTGAAGCTAGCCGTCTCATTGAGACCTTTAGGGATCTCACTCTTAGGCAACACAATCCACTTGGTCTCCAGCTGCAAAAGGCGTTTCTTGATATCCCCTGCACGGCAGCCCAAGGACACCCTATCAATACCCATACATTGTAGCCCACGAGGGTCCCCCCTGTGGTAATCCCTAAAATGTAGGGCTATGGGTTGAAACTGGCTCCCCTCCTCCTGTGTAGTAGTGGCTGCCTGACGGATTTTGCTTGCATGTTTAAAACTCCTAACACGCAACTCCCTGGTGGTCATCCCAACATACAGGAGCTTACAAGGGCAGGTGATCAGATATATCACAGAGGCAGTCCTGCATGTGATGTGTTTCACAATTTGGTAATCAAGTCTGCCCTCGGAGTCCCCAAATGTGGAAGACCGGATCATATACCTACACGCCTGACAATCATTACACGGTAAGGAGACCCACTTTGGCCCTTTGCTGCCAAAAATGCAAGATGGCGAAAGGGATACATAGTGGCTGCTGGTGAGCAAATCACCTAGATATTTTTAGCGTCGCCATGTCACCTGGGGATAATCCTGAAGAGTTGCCCCCAGATCACTATCCGAGAGCAGTATTGGCCAGTGTTTTGTTAGTATTTCGCATATTTTGCACCACTGCATGTTGAAAGGGGTAATAAAATTGCCCGACCGGAATGGCCCTCACTGTTTGCGGATAGTGTGCAGATTTCGCATGTAGCAAGGTGTTAGTGGAGGTGGGCTTTCTGAATAGGTCCGTCCCTTTCCCTACCCGGCCGTCCCTTTCCCTACAAATGACAATGTCCAAAAATTCCATCCTATCTTGGCCGTAATGCCATGTAAGCCTAATATTAAGGGTGTCGTTATTAAGTTGCTGGAGGAAGGACAAGAGCCGGCTCTCCGTACCCTGCCAGATGAAAAGAACATCATCGATATATCACGACCATGAGACCACAGAGCCATAATCAGGGAGGTTCTGGACTCTCTCTCTTTCCCACAGTCCGAGGAACAGGTTAGCATAAGAGGGCGCACAAGTCGCCCCCATCGCGGTTCTCTGGAGCTGCAGGAAGAGGCGGTCCTTAAATGTGAAATAGTTAGGTCTCAAAATAAAGTCCAGAAGCTCCGTTACAAAAGCAATAATATCTGGATCTAAATCTGCCATACGTAAAAAGTATTGGCAGGCTCTAATCCCGTGGTCGTGGCATATCAACGTGTAAAGGGCCTCAACATCACACGTGACCAGCCACATGTGACAACCCATTAAGTTTCCGCAATACATCAGAGGTGTCTCTGACATAGGACGGCAGGGTCTCCACGCACCCACTCAGACAGAAATCCACAAATCTGCTAAATCGTTAACAGAGGCTTCCTACCCCGGACACAATAGGGCGTCCGGGGGAAGTTTGTAACTGTTTGTGGATTTTGGGCAGCAAATACAGGGTGGGAGTAACCGGGTAATCCACCACCTTCTCCTCTTGGAGTCGAAGTGGCAGAATGTTATTTTCTACCCCAGAATCTAGAATACTATCTAGTTCAGCTTTGAATCTAACAGTGGGGTTACTCTCTAGACGTTTATAGCAGTCCCTGTCTCCCAATTGTCTAAATGCTTCCTCCTCATACATCTGTGCAGGCCAGATCACAACATTTCCCCCTTTATCCGCTGGCTTGATAACAATATCTTTCAAACCACAGAGTTCTTTTATGGCCCGATGTTGATCATAGGTGAAATTCTTCTGGCCATGGTAGCAAGCTAGCTGTTCAAAATCATGATTGACCAGCTTGACAAAAATATCGACATTGGGGCAAAGATATATTTTGGGGAAATGTTGCACAGATGCATGGATGTTTTATTGGCAGAGGGTGGTGCTTCTTGTTCATCTAACAGAGCCTGTAAATCACTAAGTGCCTGATTCTAAGCCTCAGTAGTGAATTGTGTTGCACTATCACACTTGCCAAAATACTTTTTAACCACCTCAACCCCCCTAGCTGAAACACCCTTAATGACCAGGCCACTTTTTACACTTCTGCACTACACTACTTTCACCGTTTATTGCTCGGTCATGCAACTTACCACCCAAATGAATTTGACCTCCTTTTCTTCTCACTAATAGAGCTTTCATTTGGTGGTATTTCATTGCTGCTGACATTTTTACTTTTTTATTTTTATTAATCGAAATGTAACAATTGTTTTGCAAAAATATGACATCATACAGTTGTAAAATTTTGCAAAAAAATACGACATCCATATATCAATTTTTCGCAAAATGTATTGTTCTACATGTATTTGATAAAAAAAAAATGTTTGGGTAAAAAAAAAAAAAAAGGGCTTGGGTAAAAGTTATAGCGTTTACAAACTATGGTACAAAAATGTGAATTTCCGCTTTTTGAAGCAGCTCTGACTTTCTAAGCACCTGTCATGTTTCCTGAGGTTCTACAATGCCCAGACAGTACAAACACCACACAAATGACCCTATTTCGGAAAGTAGACACCCTAAGGTATTCACTGATGGGCATAGTAAGTTCATAGAACGTATTATTTTTTGTAACAAGTTAGCGGAAAATTATGATTTATTTATTTATTTTTTTCTTACAAAGTCTCATATTCCACTAACTTGTGACAACAAATAAAAACTTCCATGAACTCACTATGCCCATCACGAAATACCTTGGGGTGTCTTCTTTCCAAAATGGGGTCACTTGTGGAGTAGTTATACTGCCCTGGCATTTTATGGGACTAAATGCGTGCAAAGTAGTTTGAAATCAAAATCTGTAAAAAATGACCAGTGAAATCCGAAAAGTGCTCTTTGGAATGTGTGCCCCTTTGCCCACCTAGGCTGCAAAAAAGTGTCACACATGTGGTATCGCCGTACTCAGGAGAAGTTGGGGAATGTGTTTTGGGGTGTCATTTTACATATACCCATGCTGGGTGAGAGAAACATCTTGGCAAAAGACAACTTTTCCCATTTTTTTTATACAAAGTTGGCATGTGACCAAGATATTTAGCTCACCCAGCATGGGTATATGTAAAATGACACCCCAAAACACATTCCCCAACTTCTCCTGAGTACGGTGATACCACATGTGTGACACTTTTTTGCAGCCTAGATGCGCAAAGTGGCCCAAATTCCTTTTAGGAGGGCATTTTTAGACATTTGGATCCCAGACTTCTTCTCACGCTTTCGGGCCCCTAAAACTCCAGAACAGTATAAATACCCCACATGTGACCCCATTTTGGAAAGAAGACACCCCAAGGTATTCAATGAGGGGAATGGCGAGTTCATAGAAATTTTTTTTTGGCACAAGTTAGCGGAAATTGATTTTTTTTTGTATTTTCTCACAAAGTCTCCCTTTCCGCTAACTTGGGACAAAAATTTCAATCTTTCATGGACTCAATATGCCCCTCACGGAATACCTTGGGGTGTCTTCTTTCCGAAATGGGGTCACATGTGGGGTATTTAGACTGCCCTGGCATTTTAGGGGCCCTAAAGCGTGAGAAGAAGTCTGGAATATAAATGTCTAAAAAATTTTACGCATTTGGATTCCGTGAGGGGTATGGTGAGTTCATGTGAGACTTTATTTTTTGACACAAGTTAGTGGAATATGAGACTTTTTTTTTTTTCTTACAATTTCCGCTAACTTGGGCCCAAAAAAATTCTGAATGGATCAATGACAGGGGGGTGATCAGGGAGTCTATATGAGGTGATAGACTCCCTGATCACGTCCGTGTTTTGGCCTAGTTATAAGCTACCGCGGGCTGGTTTCTGACCCTATATAATCCTGTTAGCGGACCGGGCTTTTGCCCTGTGGCAGTGAAAAGGCTCCCTCAGCTTGTTGCCTCTCTGTGCCCGCGTGGACAGGAGGTGTGTGTGTAAACTATACCAGCCTGACCTTACGTGCTCCTCTGGAGGGCGTAACTTCACGTTTTTGGCAAACCCTGTGATCATACTAGGTCTCGTGAGCTCGACGTGGTTGACGTCAGCGGGCACGAGGGGTGGTATTCATCACAATCACCCCCCTCTAAGGCTCCATTCAGACGTCCATATGTGTTTTGCGGATATGATCCATGTATCCGTAAAAATCATACGGACGTCTGAATGGAGCCTTACAGGGGGGTGATCAATGACAGGGGGGTGATCAGGGAGTCTAATATTGGGTGATCAGGGGTTAATAAGTGACAGGGAGAGGGGGTGTAGTGTAGTGGTGTTTGGTGCTACTTATTACTGAGCTGCCTGTGTCCTCTTGTGGTCGATCGAAGCAAAAGGGACCACCAGAGGACCAGGTAGCAGGTATATTAGACGCTGTTATCAAAACAGCGTCTAATATACCTGTTGGGGGTTAAAAAAAATCGCATCTCCAGCCTGCCAGCAAACGATCGCCGCTGGCAGGCTGGAGATCCACTAGATTACCTTCCGATCCTGTGAACGCGCGCGCCTGTGTGCGCGGGTTCACAGGAAATCTCGCGTCTCGCGAGATGACGCGTATATGCGTGACTGTGCGCAGAGCTGCCGCCTCCGGAACGCGATCCTGCGTTGGGCGGTCCGGAGACGGTTAAAGAGAAGCTTCCTACCAAAAAGCTCAAGGTCCTTCACTGCTGTAAAGTAATCAAACTTGCCCGATGGGGCAAAAGTCAGTCTCTTGTGAAGGACCTGGACCTGTGTATCAGTGAGTCTATGTGTGGAGAGATTGATTACCTTTAGTTCTTCCTGTAACGTTTACCCGTTGCCTCCGCATTTCGGGTTCTCATTTTTGGTCTGGAGGTGCTTGGTCAGTGTTGGCATCCGACTCGATCTGTACCTCCCTCGATCCCCAGGTGACATAGCGACGCTCAAAAAATCTAGGTGATTTGCTTACCAGCAGCCACTATGTATCCCCTTCGCCATCTTACATTTTTGGCAGCAAAGGGCCAAAGTGGGGCTCCTATCCGTGTAATAATTGTCAGGCGTGTAGGATTATGATCTGGTCTTCCACATTTGGAGACTCCGAGGGCAGACGTGAATACCAAATTGTGCAACACATCACATGCAGGATTGCCTCTGTGATATATCTGATCACCTGCCCTTGTAAGCTCCTGTATGTTGGGATGACCACCAGGGAGTTGCGTGTTAGGACTTTTGAACATGCAAGCAAACTCTGGCAGGCAGCCACTACTACACAGGAGGAGGGGAGCCAGTTTCAACCCATAGCCCTACATTTTAGGGATCACCACATAGGGGGACCCTCATGGGCTACAATGTATGGGTATTGATAGGGTGTCCTTGGGCTGCTGTGGAGGGGATATCAAGAAACGCCTTTTGAAGCTGGAGACCAAGTGGATTGTGTTGCTTAAGAGTGAGATCCCTAAAGGTCTCAATGAGACGGCTAGCTTCAGGTCCTTTCTATAAATCGTGCTTTTTATTTCACTATGTGTTCGTTGTTTTTATCATGTATTCATTGATGTTATCTGTATTTTAACAGTATACTTGATTACTGCGATGGTGTGGTCCTTTTGGAGGCTTTCTTTGTGTCATGATGCAGAATTGAATATGCCCTATGGAACAACGGATACTAACTGTCTACCAACATCAGAATATTTATTCCAAAACATTGTTGTATCCTGTATTCTATTTTCTGTATGGGTTGATCCGTGCGGCCAGATTAGTGGGTGACTTAATCTTTAATGTATGGGTAGTATTTGTTTTGACTCTGAGGCTACTCTGCTCAGGGCTTCATTGCACAGCGCACTTTATATGAGTTCATCATTTTTATGAACATCACATCTTATCACTTATATGGATTATCATTATGTATAATTATTTATTATTACTTCTTTGGCACATATGTATGTACATGAAATTTGTTTCCACTATATGAATTCACATTATAGGGATATGTGTGTGGGGCTTTTTTTGCCCTTCCTTTGATGCGTCAGCATCCATATCCCTATTTCTTAGTTGAGAGGGGCATTTATTTATTATTATATTTATTTTTTGTGTATTCACTATAGTAAATATTATGATATTATATGTTCACTGCTGCTTGATTACACACATATATATATATATAACAGGTCCTTCTAAAAAAACTTAGCATATTGTGATAAAGTTCATTATTTTCTGTAATGTACTGATAAACATTAGACTTTCATATATTTTAGATTCATTACACACAACTGAAGTAGTTCAAGCCTTTTATTGTTTTAATATTGATGATTTTGGCATACAGCTCATGAAAACCCCAAATTCCTATCTAAAAAAATTAGCATATCATGAAACGGTTCTCTAAACAAGCTATTAACCTAATCATCTGAATCAACTAATTAACTCTAAACACCTGCAAAAGATTCCTGAGGCTTTTAAAAACTCCCAGCCTGGTTCATTACTCAAAACCGCAATCATGGGTAAGACTGCCGACCTGACTGCTGTCCAGAAGGCCATCATTGACACCCTCAAGCAAGAGGGTAAGACACAGAAAGAAATTTCTGAACAAATAGGCTGTTCCCAGAGTGCTGTATCAAGGCACCTCAGTGGGAAGTCTGTGGGAAGGAAAAAGTGTGGCAGAAAACGATGCACAACGAGAAGAGGTGACCAGACCCTGAGGAAGATTGTGGAGAAGGACCGATTCCAGACCTTGGGGGACCTGCGGAAGCAGTGGACTGAGTCTGGAGTAGAAACATCCAGAGCCACCGTGTACAGGCGTGTGCAGGAAATGGGCTACAGGTGCCGCATTCCCCAGGTCAAGCCACTTTTGAACCAGAAACAGCGGCAGAAGCGCCTGACCTGGGCTACAGAGAAGCAGCACTGGACTGTTACTCAGTGGTCCAAAGTACTTTTTTCGGATGAAAGCAAATTTTGCATGTCATTCGGAAATCAAGGTGCCAGAGTCTGGAGGAAGACTGGGGAGAGGGACATGCCAAAATGCCTGAAGTCCAGTGTCAAGTACCCAAAGTCAGTGATGGTCTGGGGTGCCATGTCAGCTGCTGGTGTTGGTCCACTGTGTTTTATCAAGGGCAGGGTCAATGCAGCTAGCTATCAGGAGATTTTGGAGCACTTCATGCTTCCATCTGCTGGAAAGCTTTATGGAGATGAAGATTTAATTTTTCAGCACGACCTGGCACCTGCTCACAGTGCCAAAACCACTGGTAAATGGTTTACTGACCATGGTATTACTGTGCTCAATTGGCCTGCCAACTCTCCTGACCTGAACCCCATAGAGAATCTGTGGGATATTGGGAAGAGAAAGTTGAGAGACGCAAGATCCAACACTCTGGATGAGCTTAAGGCCGCTATCAAAGCATCCTGGGCCTCCATAACACCTCAGCAGTGCCACAGGCTGATTGCCTCCATGCCACGTCGCATTGAAGCAGTCATTTCTGCAAAAGGATTCCCGACCAATTATTGAGTGCATAACTGAACATAATTATTTGAAGGTTGACTTTTTTTGTATTAAAAACACTTTTCTTTTATTGGTCGGATGAAATATGCTAATTTTTTTAGATAGGAAATTTGGGTTTTCATGAGCTGTATGCCAAAATCATCAATATTAAAATAATAAAAGGCTTGAACTACTTCCGTTGGTGTGTAATGAATCTAAAATATATGAAAGTCTAATGTTTATCAGTACATTACAGAAAATAATGAACTTTATCACAATATGCTAATTTCTTTAGAAGGACCTGTATATATATATATATATATATATATATATATATATATATTTTGTATTCATCATTTTTTTGGTCTAGGGTCATGTTCTCACTGATGGCATAGGTTTCTATTACCATTTTTGACTTCATTTGGATGGATCCATTTTTATAAAGTTATAATATTATACTGTACAGTGTTTTTTTTTTGTGTTACAGCAATACAGGGAGTGCAGAATTATTAGGCAAATGAGTATTTTGACCACATCATCCTCTTTATGCATGTTGTCTTACTCCAAGCTGTATAGGCTCGAAAGCCTACTACCAATTAAGCATATTAGGTGATGTGCATCTCTGTAATGAGAAGGGGTCTGGTCTAATCAACACCCTATATCAGGTGTGCATAATTATTAGGCAACTTCCTTTCCTTTGGCAAAATGGGTCAAAAGAAGGACTTGACAGGCTCAGAAAAGTCAAAAATAGTGAGATATCTTGCAGAGGGATGCAGCACTCTTAAAATTGCAAAGCTTCTGAAGCGTGATCATCGAACAATCAAGCGTTTCATTCAAAATAGTCAACAGGGTCGCAAGAAGCGTGTGGAAAAACCAAGGCGCAAAATAACTGCCCATGAACTGAGAAAAGTCAAGCGTGCAGCTGCCAAGATGCCACTTGCCACCAGTTTGGCCATATTTCAGAGCTGCAACATCACTGGAGTGCCCAAAAGCACAAGGTGTGCAATACTCAGAGACATGGCCAAGGTAAGAAAGGCTGAAAGACGACCACCACTGAACAAGACACACAAGCTGAAACGTCAAGACTGGGCCAAGAAATATCTCAAGGTTTTATGGACTGATGAAATGAGAGTGAGTCTTGATGGGCCAGATGGATGGGCCCGTGGCTGGATTGGTAAAGGGCAGAGAGCTCCAGTCCGACTCAGACGCCAGCAAGGTGGAGGTGGAGTACTGGTTTGGGCTGGAATCATCAAAGATGAGCTTGTGGGGCCTTTTCGGGTTGCGGATCGAGTCAAGCTTAACTCCCAGTCCTACTGCCAGTTTCTGGAAGACACCTTCTTCAAGCAGTGGTACAGGAAGAAGTCTGCATCCTTCAAGAAAAACATGATTTTGATGCAGGACAATGCTCCATCACACGCGTCCAAGTACTCCACAGCGTGGCTGGCAAGAAAGGGTATAAAAGTAGAAAATCTAATGACATGGCCTCCTTGTTCACCTGATCTGAACCCCATTGAGAACCTGTGGTCCATCATCAAATGTGAGATTTACAAGGAGGGAAAACAGTACACCTCTCTGAACAGTGTCTGGGAGGCTGTGGTTGCTGCTGCACGCAATGTTGATGGTGAACAGATCAAAAGACTGACAGAATCCATGGATGGCAGGCTTTTGAGTGTCCTTGCAAAGAAAGGTGGCTATATTGGTCACTGATTTGTTTTTGTTTTGTTTTTGAATGTCAGAAATGTATATTTGTGAATGTTGAGATGTTATATTGGTTTCACTGGTAAAAATAAATAATTGAAATGGGTATATATTTGTTTTTTGTTAAGTTGCCTAATAATTATGCACAGTAATAGTCACCTGCACACACAGATATCCCCCTAAAATAGCTAAAACTAAAAACAAACTAAAACCTACTTCCAAAAATATTCAGCTTTGATATTAATGAGTTTTTTGGGTTCATTGAGAACATGGTTGCTGTTCAATAATAAAATTAATCCTCAAAAATACAACTTGCCTAATAATTCTGCACTCCCTGTATAAAAGGGGCATATTTATGGGGCTGTGTATATATCGCTAATGGTGAAGGCTAGAGGGGGGGGGGGGGGGCTTTATACTATGCTGCTCTATCTGTATATATAACCCTGATATGCTGTACGATTGAGCTGACTATTGGTAATTTTGATCTTTGTGCCCCCCATATATTGTCCTTCATATGTGGTTCTCTTTCCACTGTCCTCTATATATTGTCTCCACCTGGCATATGCGCATCGCTCTGGTGCGCTGGCTGGCTGGCATTGTAGTGACGCTCCTATACCTGGCTGTCTCAGGGTCGGCCGACGTGTGCCCACGTGTCATGTGATCGGACCCGGGGCGGGGAGGTGTGGCTGCATGATGTCAGATGCGGCTCCCTCCCTCCTCCTGGTCTGGTCATGTGACGCGGTGGGCGTGCCTTGCCTTGCTCTGTAAGCTGGGTGGCGGGTCTTTATGATGTCATCCCTGCAACACTGGGCGGATGCGCTAATCAGCTGCCAGCTGTGGACCACACCATTTAAGGACGAACTCTGTTTGTTACTTTACCTCCTGACGAAGCCTCTCCAGGTGAAACGTACGTCGAGGTGCAGCTTTTGGTCACACGCTCTGGGTCCAGCATATCATGGGTAATACATGTTTTGTTGTTTTGCTCAGTTAGTTGTTACATTTCTTTTTATATCTCTATTACCACCTCCACTTGGCACACTTGCCTCTGTCTGTATTTCACAGTTCAATGGCTATGTGCATATCTTATGCGGCCACCCCAGGTCTTTGGGTGGGCTAGTCTGCCTTGTGTTATTTGTGCATTTTTTTTCATTTATGTTTCTGTGCATGCAACATACATACCAGTACATGTTACTTTGAGTGAACCTACAGTTCTCACAATTTTCATGCTTATGTATACCTAGGGCTGTGACCTCCTTTTCCCTGCCAGCTGGGTGTATATATGAGGTCTCCCCCTTCCTGTACACTTGTGCCTTATGTCTCATATATTGTTTGTTATTTGATCATGTCTTAATAAATTACATATATTTTATATGTGTGTCTCCCACTTTTCTTTGGGGTTATTGGTTTTGTTTTTGGGTTGGCTCAGTATATTATACTAGACCCCAGTGTTATCTACACATTATATGTGATTTTTTTCTTATAGGTTGGTCTATCAGCCTACAGCAAGGCATTGTGGGAGTTGTAGTTTTACAACAGCTGGAGGGCCGCAGTTTGAGGATGCCTGAGGATGGATTCCAAAGCCACATGAAAAGCATGGACTGGATATATTACAATACACCTATTCCGTTACAAAAGCATACATAAAATGCAGTGATTTACATGGATACAATATAAAAGCCACAAAAACAATAATTGAAATAAAATAAATGTGCTGACAAAAATGCATTTATAGCGTGCACTGTAGTTTACATAAAGTGCAGTGTGCTAGAATCGCGCAGTACAGTGTGCTAGAATCGCGCAGTGCAGTGTGCTAGAATCGCGCAGTGCAGTGTGCAATCGAGTAGATTACAACAAGGATAATAATCCAGATGTAGCAGTGTCCATTGAGCCCAATAGTTGATAGTAGGTGGAACATACACAAACTAATCATAGGCTCAGGTTCAGAGTATAAGGCCCCTTTCACATGAGTGAGTTTTCCGTGCGGGTGCAATGCGTGACGTGAACACATTGCACCCGCAATGAATCCTAACCCATTCATTTCAATGGGTCTGTGTACATGAGCTTTGTTTTTCACGCATCAGTTCTGCGTCGCATAAAAATCACAGCATGTTCTATATTCTGCATTTTTCACGCAGCCCTGGCCCCATAGAAGTGAATAGGGCTTCAGTGAAAAACGCATTGCATGCGCAAGCAAGTGCGGGTGTGATGCGTTTTTTCACTGATGGTTGCTAAGAGATGTTTGTAAACCTTCAGTTTTTTATCACGCGAGTGAAAAACGCATCAAAAGTGAACGCAATCGCATACAAAACTGACTGAACTTGCTCGCAAAATGGTGCGAGTTTCACTGAACGCACCCGGAGCCAATCCGTCACACTAGTGTGAAAGGGGCCTCAGTGTTCTACACCTCCTTGTGTGAGCAAAGGAGTCATATGGATACAAATGGTAATATCTGTGGAATAGCAGAAAAAGCATATAAAAAAATAATAATACATTAAAATAATGAACATCATATCCTTTTAGTGTTTTCAAAAGTTATATTCAGATCATTGGGGGATAACGTAGCTAGTTTAAATATCGAAAAATAATCTGTATTAATTCATCTCTGTAGCCTAGATCAGGGATCAGTAACCCCCGGCACTCCAGCTGTTCAGAAACTACAACTCCCAGAACGCTTAATTAATTAATCTTCCGGACACATGACGTACCGATACGGCATGTTGTCCCGGTACTTAAGGACACATGTCAGCGGGCGGTGATCGAAACAAGGTGACTGCTAAAATCATTGAGCAGGCACCTTTGCTAAATGCGCGGGGGGGGGGGGGGGGGTCAGCGGTTGCCGCAAACCGCAGGTCAATTCAGACCTGCAGTTTGCGGCTTTTCAATGTTGTGGCGACTAATGGCGGCAGTGCCATCAGGTCCCCGTGGGGCTGTAGGGGGGACCCGATGGCATGGAAGGCAGCGCAATGCCATCAAAATTTTCACAGTGTCAACAAATCCCCAAACAGTTGGGACAAGTAGCAATAAGAGGCTGGAAAAAGTAAATTTGAGCATAACGAAGAGCTGGAAGAGCAGTTAACACTAATTAGGTCAATTGGCAACATGATTGGGTATAAAAAGAGCTTCTCAGAATGGCAGTGTCTCTCAGAAGCCAAGATGGGTAGAGGATCAACAATTACCACAATGTTGCGCAGAAAGATAGTGGAGCAATATCAGAAAGGTGTTACCCAGCGAAAAATTGCAAAGACTTTGCATCTATCATCATCAACTGCGCATAACATCATCCGAAGATTCAGAGAATCTGGAACAATCTCTGTGCGTAAGGGTCAAGGCCGTAAAACCATACTGGATGCCCGTGATCTCCGGGCCCTTAAACGACACTGCACCACAAACAGTAATGCTACTGTAAAGGAAATCACAGAATGGGCTCAGGAATACTTCCAGAAACCATTGTCAGTGAACACAATCCACCGTGCCATCCGCCGTTGCCAGCTGAAACTCTACAGTGCAAAGAAGAAGCCATTTCTAAGCAAGATCCACAAGCTCATGCGTTTTCACTGGGCCAGGGATCATTTAAAATGGAGTGTGGCAAAATGGAAGACTGTTCTGTGGTCAGACGAGTCACGATTCGAAGTTCTTTTTGGAAATCTGGGACGCCATGTCATCCGGACCAAAGAGAACAAGGACAACCCAAGTTGTTATCAACACTCAGTTCAGAAGCCTGCATCTCTGATGGTATGGGGTTGCATGAGTGCGTGTGGCATGGGCAGCTTGCATGTCTGGAAAGGCACCATCAATGCAGAAAAATATATTCAGGTTCTACAACAACATATGCTCCCATCCAGACGTCATTTCTTTCAGGGAAGACCCTGCATTTTTCAACAAGATAATGCCAGACCACATTCTGCATCAATCACAACATCATGGCTGCGTAGGAGAAGGATCCGGGTATTGAAATGGCCAGTCTGCAGTCCAGATCTTTTACCTATAGAGAACATTTGGCGCATCATAAAGAGGAAGGTGCAACAAAGAAGGCCCAAGACTAGAGTTGAGCGAACACCTGGATGTTCGGGTTCGAGAAGTTCGGCCGAACATCCCGGAAATGTTCGGGTTCGGGATCCGAACCCGATCCGAACTTCGTCCCGAACCCGAACCCCATTGAAGTCAATGGGGACCCGAACTTTTCGGCACTAAAAAGGCTGTAAAACAGCCCAGGAAAGAGCTAGAGGGCTGCAAAAGGCAGCAACATGTAGGTAAATCCCCTGCAAACAAATGTGGATAGGGAAATTAATTAAAATAAAAATTAAATAAATAAAAATTAACCAAAATCAATTGGAGAGAGGTTCCATAGCAGAGAATCTGGCTTCCCGTCACCCACCACTGGAACAGTCCATTCTCAGATATTTAGGCCCCGGCACCCAGGCAGAGGAGAGAGGTCCCGTAACAGAGAATCTGTCTTCATGTCAGCAGAGAATTAGTCTGCATGTCATAGCAGAGAATGAGGCTTCACGTCAGCCACCACTGCAACAGTCCATTGGCATATATTTAGGCCCAGCACCCAGGCAGAGGAGGGAGGTCCCGTAACAGAGAATCTGTCTTCATGTCAGCAGAGAATTAGTCTGCATGTCATAGCAGAGAATGAGGCTTCACGTCAGCCACCACTGCAACAGTCCATTGGCATATATTTAGGCCCAGCACACACACAGGCAGAGGAGAGAGGTCCCGTAACAGAGAATCTGGCTTCATGTCAGCAGAGAATCAGTCTGCATGTCATAGCAGAGAATGAGGCTTCACGTCAGCCACCACTGCAACAGTCCATTGGCATATATTTAGGCCCAGCACACACACAGGCAGAGGAGAGAGGTCCCGTAACAGAGAATCTGGCTTCATGTCAGCAGAGAATCAGTCTGCATGTCATAGCAGAGAATGAGGCTTCACGTCAGCCACCACTGCAACAGTCCATTGGCATATATTTAGGCCCAGCACCCAGGCAGAGGAGGGAGGTCCCGTAACAGAGAATCTGTCTTCATGTCAGCAGAGAATTAGTCTGCATGTCATAGCAGAGAATGAGGCTTCACGTCAGCCACCACTGCAACAGTCCATTGGCATATATTTAGGCCCAGCACACACACAGGCAGAGGAGAGAGGTCCCGTAACAGAGAATCTGGCTTCATGTCAGCAGAGAATCAGTCTGCATGTCATAGCAGAGAATGAGGCTTCACGTCACCCACCACTGCAACAGTCCATTGGCATATATTTAGGCCTAGCACACAGGCAGAGCAGAGAGGTCCCGTAACAGACAATCTGGCTTCATGTCAGCAGAGAATCAGTCTGCATGTCATAGCAGAGAATGAGGCTTCACGTCACCCACCACTGCAACAGTCCATTGGCATATATTTAGGCCTAGCACACAGGCAGAGCAGAGAGGTCCCGTAACAGACAATCTGGCTTCATGACAGCAGAGAATTAGTCTGCATGTCATAGCAGAGAATGAGGCTTCACGTCAGCCACCACTGCAACAGTCCATTGGCATATATTTAGGCCCAGCACCCAGGCAGAGGAGAGAGGTCCCGTAACAGACAATCTGGCTTCATGTCAGCAGAGAATTAGTCTGCATGTCATAGCAGAGAATGAGGCTTCACGTCAGCCACCACTGCAACAGTCCATTGTCATAAATTTAGGCCCAGCACCCAGGCAGAGGAGAGAGGTCCCGTAACAGAGAATCTGTCTTCATGTCAGCAGAGAATTAGTCTGCATGTCATAGCAGAGAATGAGGCTTCACGTCAGCCACCACTGCAACAGTCCATTGGCATATATTTAGGCCTAGCACACAGGCAGAGCAGAGAGGTCCCGTAACAGACAATCTGGCTTCATGACAGCAGAGAATCAGTCTGCATGTCATAGCAGAGAATCAGGCTTCACGTCAGCCACCACTGCAACAGTCCATTGTCATAAATTTAGGCCCAGCACCCAGGCAGAGGAGAGAGGTCCCGTAACAGACAATCTGGCTTCATGTCAGCAGAGAATCAGTCTTCATATCATAGCAGAGAATCAGGCTTCACGTCACCCACCACTGTAAGAGTCAATTTTCATAAATTTAGGCCCAGAACCCAGGCAGAGGAGAAAGGTCCCGTAACAGACAATCTGGCTTCATGTCAGCAGAGAATCAGTCTTCATATCATAGCCTAGAATCAGGCTTCACGTCACCCACCACTGTAAGAGTCAATTTTCATAAATTTAGGCCCAGAACCCAGGCAGAGGAGAAAGGTCCCGTAACAGACAATCTGGCTTCATGTCAGCAGAGAATCAGTCTTCATATCATAGCAGAGAATCAGGCTTCACGTCACCCACCACTGCAACAGTCAATTGTCATAAATTTAGGCCCAGCACCCAGGCAGAGGAGAGAGCTCCCGTAACAGAGGATCTGGCTTCATGTCAGCAGAGAATCAGTCTGCATGTCATAGCAGAGAATGAGGCTTCACGTCACCCACCACTGCAACAGTCCATTGGCATATATTTAGGCCTAGCACACAGGCAGAGCAGAGAGGTCCCGTAACAGACAATCTGGCTTCATGTCAGCAGAGAATCAGTCTGCATGTCATAGCAGAGAATGAGGCTTCACGTCACCCACCACTGCAACAGTCCATTGGCATATATTTAGGCCTAGCACACAGGCAGAGCAGAGAGGTCCCGTAACAGACGATCTGGCTTCATGTCAGCAGAGAATCAGTCTGCATGTCATAGCAGAGAATCAGGCTTCACGTCAGCCACCACTGCAACAGTCCATGGTCATAAATTTAGGCCCAGCACCCAGGCAGAGGAGAGAGGTCCCGTAACAGACAATCTGGCTTCATGTCAGCAGAGAATTAGTCTGCATGTCATAGCAGAGAATCAGGCTTCATGTCAGCCACCACTGCAACAGTCCATTGGCATATATTTAGGCCTAGCACACAGGCAGAGGAGAGGTTCATTCAACTTTGGGTAGCATCGCAATATAATGGTAAAATGAAAATAAAAATAGGATTGAATGAGGAAGTGCCCTGGAGTCCAATAATATATGGTTATGGGGAGGTAGTTAATGTCTAATCTGGACAAGGGACGGACAGGTCCTGTGGGATCCATGCCTGGTTCATTTTTATGAACGTCAGCTTGTCAACATTGGCTGTAGACAGGCGGCTGCGTTTGTCTGTAATGACGCCCCCTGCCGTGCTGAATACACGTTCAGACAAAACGCTGGCTGCCGGGCAGGCCAGCACCTCCAAGGCATAAAAGGCTAGCTCTGGCCACGTGGACAATTTAGAGACCCAGAAGTTGAATGGGGCCGAACCATCAGTCAGTACGTGGAGGGGTGTGCACACGTACTGTTCCACCATGTTAGTGAAATGTTGCCTCCTGCTAACACGTTGCGTATCAGGTGGTGGTGCAGTTAGCTGTGGCGTGTTGACAAAAGTTTTCCACATCTCTGCCATGCTAACCCTGCCCTCAGAGGAGCTGGCCGTGACACAGCTGCCTTGGCGACCTCTTGCTCCTCCTCTGCCTTGGCCTTGGGCTTCCACTTGTTCCCCTGTGACATTTGGGAATGCTCTCAGTAGCGCGTCTACCAACGTGCGCTTGTACTCGCGCATCTTCCTATCACGCTCCAGTGCAGGAAGTAAGGTGGGCACATTGTCTTTGTAGCGTGGATCCAGCAGGGTGGCAACCCAGTAGTCCGCACAGGTTAAAATGTGGGCAACTCTGCTGTCGTTGCGCAGGCACTGCAGCATGTAGTCGCTCATGTGTGCCAGGCTGCCCAGGGGTAAGGACAAGCTGTCCTCTGTGGGAGGCGTATCGTCATCGTCCTGCCTTTCCCCCCAGCCACGCACCAGTGATGGACCCGAGCTGCGTTGGGTGCCACCCCGCTGTGACCATGCTTCATCCTCATCCTCCTCCACCTCCTCCTCATCCTCGTCCTCCTCGTCCTCCAGTAGTGGGCCCTGGCTGGCCACATTTGTACCTGGCCTCTGCTGTTGCAAAAAACCTCCCTCTGAGTCACTTCGAAGAGACTGGCCTGAAAGTGCTAAAAATGACCCCTCTTCCTCATCCTCCTCCTCCTCCTCCTGGGCCACCTCCTGTTCCATCATCGCCCTAAGTGTTTTCTCAAGGAGACATAGAAGTGGTATTGTAACGCTGATAACGGTGTCATCGCCACTGGCCATGTTGGTGGAGTACTCGAAACAGCGCAACAGGGCACACAGGTCTCGCATGGAGGCCCAGTCATTGGTGGTGAAGTGGTGCTGTTCTGTAGTGCGACTGACCCGTGCGTGCTGCAGCTGAAACTCCACTATGGCCTGCTGCTGCTCGCACAGTCTGTCCAGCATGTGCAAGGTGGAGTTCCACCTGGTGGGCACGTCGCATATGAGGCGGTGAGCGGGAAGGCCGAAGTTACGCTGTAGCGCAGACAGGCGAGCAGCGGCAGGATGTGAACGCCGGAAGCGCGAACAGACGGCCCGCACTTTATGCAGCAGCTCTGACATGTCGGGGTAGTTGTGAATGAACTTCTGCACCACCAAATTCAGCACATGCGCCAAGCAAGGGATGTGCGTCAAATTGGCTAGTCCCAGAGCTGCAACGAGATTTCGCCCATTATCACACACCACCAGGCCGGGCTTGAGGCTCACCGGCAGCAACCACTCGTCGGTCTGTTGTTCAATACCCCGCCACAACTCCTGTGCGGTGTGGGGCCTGTCCCCCAAACATATGAGTTTCAGAATGGCCTGCTGACGTTTACCCCGGGCTGTGCTGAAGTTGGTGGTGAAGGTGTGTGGCTGACTGGATGAGCAGGTGGAAGAAGAGGAGGAGGAAGCCGAGAAGGAGGAGGTGGCAACAGGAGGCAAAGAATGTTGCCCTGCGATCCTTGGCGGCGGCAGGACGTGCGCCAAACAGCTCTCCGCCTGGGGCCCAGCTGCCACTACATTTACCCAGTGTGCAGTTAGGGAGATATAGCGTCCCTGGCCGTGCTTACTGGTCCACGTATCTGTGGTTAGGTGGACCTTGCTACAGATGGCGTTGCGCAGTGCACACTTGATTTTATGGGATACTTGGTTGTGCAGGGAAGGCACGGCTCTCTTGGAGAAGTAGTGCCGGCTGGGAACAACATACTGTGGGACAGCAAGCGACATGAGCTGTTTGAAGCTGTCTGTGTCCACCAGCCTAAATGACAGCATTTCATAGGCCAGTAGTTTAGAAATGCTGGCATTCAGGGCCAGGGATCGAGGGTGGCTAGGTGGGAATTTACGCTTTCTATCAAATGTTTGTGAGATGGAGAGCTGAACGCTGGCGTGTGACATGGTTGAGACGCTTGGTGACGGAGGTGGTGGTGGTGGTGTTGGTGGTACATCCCCTGTTTGCTGGGCGGCAGGTGCCAACGTTCCTCCAGAGGCGGAGGAAGAGGCCGAGGCGGCAGCAGCAGAATAGGCCGAGGCGGCAGCAGCAGAAGAGGTAGCAGGGGGAGCCTGAGTGACTTCCTTGGTTTTAAGGTGTTTACTCCACTGCAGTTCATGCTTTGCATGCAGGTGCCTGGTCATGCAGGTTGTGCTCAGGTTCAGAACGTTAATGCCTCGCTTCAGGCTCTGATGGCACAGCGTGCAAACCACTCGGGTCTTGTCGTCAGCACATTGTTTGAAGAAGTGCCATGCCAGGGAACTCCTTGAAGCTGCCTTTGGGGTGCTCGGTCCCAGATGGCGGCGGTCAGTAGCAGGCGGAGTCTCTTGGCGGCGGGTGTTCTGCTTTTGCCCACTGCTCCCTCTTTTGCTACGCTGTTGGCTCGGTCTCACCACTGCCTCTTCCTCCGAACTGTGAAAGTCAGTGGCACGACCTTCATTCCATGTGGGGTCTAGGACCTCATCGTCCCCTGCATCGTCTTCCACCCAGTCTTGATCCCTGACCTCCTGTTCAGTCTGCACACTGCAGAAAGACGCAGCAGTTGGCACCTGTGTTTCGTCATCATCAGAGACATGCTGAGGTGGTATTCCCATGTCCTCATCATCAGGAAACATAAGTGGTTGTGCGTCAGTGCATTCTATGTCTTTCACCGCTGGGGAAGGGCTAGGTGGATGCCCTTGGGAAACCCTGCCAGCGGAGTCTTCAAACAGCATAAGAGACTGCTGCATAACTTGAGGCTGAGACAGTTTCCCTGGTATGCATGGGGGTGATGTGACAGACTGATGGGGTTGGTTTTCAGGCGCCATCTGTGCGCTTTCTGCAGAAGACTGGGTGGGAGATAATGTGAACGTGCTGGATCCACTGTCGGCCACCCAATTGACTAATGCCTGTACCTGCTCAGGCCTTACCATCCTTAGAACGGCATTGGGCCCCACCATATATCGCTGTAAATTCTGGCGGCTACTGGGACCTGAGGTAGTTGGTACACTAGGACGTGTGGATGTGGCAGAACGGCCACGTCCTCTCCCAGCACCAGAGGGTCCACTAACACCACCACGACCATGTCCACGTCCGCGTCCCTTACTAGATGTTTTTCTCATTGTTATGGTTCACCACAACAACAAATATATTATTTGGCCCAATGTATTGTATTCAAATTCAGCGGGATATAAATTTGAGGCCTAGTATTTAGGCGCTGGGTGACCGGTATGGATTTAGTGACAGAATTAGACTTGGAAATGCACAGAAGCGTGTGTGTGAAGTTATTCTGAATGACCCTATGTGCACCTTCAATATTATATACCCTTTTAGGGATAGATTTCAAATAGCTCTGATATAGCAGAAACCACTAAATTATGAAATTGCTAAATTGGGAATTGTACTTCAACCCAGAACAAAAAATGTGCTTTGACGGACACTAAATATCTTGCCCAGCAACAACAGTACAGCGGTGGGTAACGAGAGATTTAGAGGGATTTAAATTTGAGGCCTAGTATTTAGGCGCTGGGTCACCGGTATGGATTTAGTGACAGAATTAGACTTGGAAATGCACAGAAGCGTGTGTGTGAAGTTATTCTGAATGACCCTATGTGCACCTTCAATATTATATACCCTTTTAGGGATAGATTTCAAATAGCTCTGATATAGCAGAAACCACTAAATTATGAAATTGCTAAATTGGGAATTGTACTTCAACCCAGAACAAAAAATGTGCTTTGACGGACACTAAATATCTTGCCCAGCAACAACAGTACAGTGGTGGGTAACGAGAGATTTAGAGGGATTTAAATTTGAGGCCTAGTATTTAGGCGCTGGGTCACCGGTATGGATTTAGTGACAGAATTAGACTTGGAAATGCACAGAAGCGTGTGTGTGAAGTTATTCTGAATGACCATATGTGCACCTTCAATATTATATACCCTTTTAGGGATAGATTTCAAATAGCTCTGATATAGCAGAAACCACTAAATTATGAAATTGCTAAATTGGGAATTGTACTTCAACCCAGAACAAAAAATGTGCTTTGACGGACACTAAATATCTTGCCCAGCAACAACAGTACAGCGGTGGGTAACGAGAGATTTAGAGGGATTTAAATTTGAGGCCTAGTATTTAGGCGCTGGGTCACCGGTATGGATTTAGTGACAGAATTAGACTTGGAAATGCACAGAAGCGTGTGTGTGAAGTTATTCTGAATGACCCTATGTGCACCTTCAATATTATATACCCTTTTAGGGATAGATTTCAAATAGCTCTGATATAGCAGAAACCACTAAATTATGAAATTGCTAAATTGGGAATTGTACTTCAACCCAGAACAAAAAATGTGCTTTGACGGACACTAAATATCTTGCCCAGCAACAACAGTACAGCGGTGGGTAACGAGAGATTTAGAGGGATTTAAATTTGAGGCCTAGTATTTAGGCGCTGGGTCACCGGTATGGATTTAGTGACAGAATTAGACTTGGAAATGCACAGAAGCGTGTGTGTGAAGTTATTCTGAATGACCCTATGTGCACCTTCAATATTATATACCCTTTTAGGGATAGATTTCAAATAGCTCTGATATAGCAGAAACCACTAAATTATGAAATTGCTAAATTGGGAATTGTACTTCAACCCAGAACAAAAAATGTGCTTTGACGGACACTAAATATCTTGCCCAGCAACAACAGTACAGTGGTGGGTAACGAGAGATTTAGAGGGATTTAAATTTGAGGCCTAGTATTTAGGCGCTGGGTCACCGGTATGGATTTAGTGACAGAATTAGACTTGGAAATGCACAGAAGCGTGTGTGTGAAGTTATTCTGAATGACCCTATGTGCACCTTCAATATTATATACCCTTTTAGGGATAGATTTCAAATAGCTCTGATATAGCAGAAACCACTAAATTATGAAATTGCTAAATTGGGAATTGTACTTCAACCCAGAACAAAAAATGTGCTTTGACGGACACTAAATATCTTGCCCAGCAACAACAGTACAGTGGTGGGTAACGAGAGATTTAGAGGGATTTAAATTTGAGGCCTAGTATTTAGGCGCTGGGTCACCGGTATGGATTTAGTGACAGAATTAGACTTGGAAATGCACAGAAGCGTGTGTGTGAAGTTATTCTGAATGACCCTATGTGCACCTTCAATATTATATACCCTTTTAGGGATAGATTTCAAATAGCTCTGATATAGCAGAAACCACTAAATTATGAAATTGCTAAATTGGGAATTGTACTTCAACCCAGAACAAAAAATGTGCTTTGACGGACACTAAATATCTTGCCCAGCAACAACAGTACACCGGTGGGTAACGAGAGATTTAGAGGGAATTAAATTTGAGGCCTAGTATTTAGGCGCTGGGTCACCGGTATGGATTTAGTGACAGAATTAGACTTGGAAATACACAGTAGCGGGTGTGTGTGAAGTTATTCTGAATGACCCTATGTGCACCTTCAATATTATATACCCTTTTAGGGATAGATTTCAAATAGCTCTGATATAGCAGAAACCACTAAATTATGAAATTGCTAAATTGGGAATTGTACTTCAACCCAGAACAAAAAATGTGCTTTGACGGACACTAAATATCTTGCCCAGCAACAACAGTACACCGGTGGGTAACGAGAGATTTAGAGGGAATTAAATTTGAGGCCTAGTATTTAGGCGCTGGGTCACCGGTATGGATTTAGTGACAGAATTAGACTTGGAAATACACAGTAGCGGGTGTGTGTGAAGTTATTCTGAATGACCCTATGTGCACCTTCAATATTATATACCCTTTTAGGGATAGATTTCAAATAGCTCTGATATAGCAGAAACCACTAAATTATGAAATTGCTAAATTGGGAATTGTACTTCAACCCAGAACAAAAAATGTGCTTTGACGGACACTAAATATCTTGCCCAGCAACAACAGTACAGCGGTGGGTAACGAGAGATTTAGAGGGATTTAAATTTGAGGCCTAGTATTTAGGCGCTGGGTCACCGGTATGGATTTAGTGACAGAATTAGACTTGGAAATGCACAGAAGCGTGTGTGTGAAGTTATTCTGAATGACCCTATGTGCACCTTCAATATTATATACCCTTTTAGGGATAGATTTCAAATAGCTCTGATATAGCAGAAACCACTAAATTATGAAATTGCTAAATTGGGAATTGTACTTCAACCCAGAACAAAAAATGTGCTTTGACGGACACTAAATATCTTGCCCAGCAACAACAGTACAGTGGTGGGTAACGAGAGATTTAGAGGGATTTAAATTTGAGGCCTAGTATTTAGGCGCTGGGTCACCGGTATGGATTTAGTGACAGAATTAGACTTGGAAATGCACAGAAGCGTGTGTGTGAAGTTATTCTGAATGACCCTATGTGCACCTTCAATATTATATACCCTTTTAGGGATAGATTTCAAATAGCTCTGATATAGCAGAAACCACTAAATTATGAAATTGCTAAATTGGGAATTGTACTTCAACCCAGAACAAAAAATGTGCTTTGACGGACACTAAATATCTTGCCCAGCAACAACAGTACAGTGGTGGGTAACGAGAGATTTAGAGGGATTTAAATTTGAGGCCTAGTATTTAGGCGCTGGGTCACCGGTATGGATTTAGTGACAGAATTAGACTTGGAAATGCACAGAAGCGTGTGTGTGAAGTTATTCTGAATGACCCTATGTGCACCTTCAATATTATATACCCTTTTAGGGATAGATTTCAAATAGCTCTGATATAGCAGAAACCACTAAATTATGAAATTGCTAAATTGGGAATTGTACTTCAACCCAGAACAAAAAATGTGCTTTGACGGACACTAAATATCTTGCCCAGCAACAACAGTACACCGGTGGGTAACGAGAGATTTAGAGGGAATTAAATTTGAGGCCTAGTATTTAGGCGCTGGGTCACCGGTATGGATTTAGTGACAGAATTAGACTTGGAAATACACAGTAGCGGGTGTGTGTGAAGTTATTCTGAATGACCCTATGTGCACCTTCAATATTATATACCCTTTTAGGGATAGATTTCAAATAGCTCTGATATAGCAGAAACCACTAAATTATGAAATTGCTAAATTGGGAATTGTACTTCAACCCAGAACAAAAAATGTGCTTTGACGGACACTAAATATCTTGCCCAGCAACAACAGTACAGCGGTGGGTAACGAGAGATTTAGAGGGAATTAAATTTGAGGCCTAGTATTTAGGCGCTGGGTCACCGGTATGGATTTAGTGACAGAATTAGACTTGGAAATACACAGTAGCGGGTGTGTGTGAAGTTACTCTGAATGACCCTATGTGCACCTTCAATATTATATACCCTTTTTGGGATAGATTTCAAAGAGCTCTGATATAGCAGGAACCACTAAATTATGAAATTGCTAAATTGAGAATTGTATTTCAACCCAGAACAAGAAATGTGCTTGAACGGACACTAAATAACTCGCCCAGCTACAGCACTAGGGACAGATTTAGCTGGATATAAATTTGAGGCCTAGTATTTAGGCGCTGGGTGACCGGTATGGATTTAGTGACAGAATTAGACTGGGATATGGCCAAAAAATGAACAGACTATTGCTGGTTAAATGCACTTGGTGTGACAGCTTCACCCTGATGTAGGCTTTAGCCAAAAAACAACCACACCATTGAGGGTTAAATGCACTTGGTGACAGGCGCAGCTTGCCCCTGATTTTGTATATGGCCAAAAAATGAACAGACTATTGCTGGTTAAATGCACTTGGTGTGACAGCTTCACCCTGATGTAGGCTTTAGCCAAAAAACAACCACACCATTGAGGGTTAAATGCACTTGGTGACAGGCGCAGCTTGCCCCTGATTTTGTATATGGCCAAAAAATGAACAGACTATTGCTGGTTAAATGCACTTGGTGTGACAGCTTCACCCTGATGTAGGCTTTAGCCAAAAAACAACCACACCATTGAGGGTTAAATGCACTTGGTGACAGGCGCAGCTTGCCCCTGATTTTGTATATGGCCAAAAAATGAACAGACTATTGCTGGTTAAATGCACTTGGTGTGACAGCTTCACCCTGATGTAGGCTTTAGCCAAAAAACAACCACACCATTGAGGGTTAAATGCACTTGGTCGCAGCTTGTGCTGGCGCACCACAAGACACAAAATGGCCGCCGATCACCCCAGAAAAATGAGACTGACAAACGGTCTGTGCAGCCTAAAAACAGTGAGCAATTGAGGATCAGCAGCTCAATGATCCACAGCTGCAGATCGATCAGTTAATCAAGTCCTTTGGAGGAGTTAATCTGCCTAATCTCGCCCTACTGTCGCAGCCGCAACCTCTCCCTACGCTAATCAGAGCAGAGTGACGGGCGGCGCTATGTGACTCCAGCTTAAATAGAGGCTGGGTCACATGGTGCTCTGGCCAATCACAGCCATGCCAATAGTAGGCATGGCTGTGATGGCCTCTTGGGGCAAGTAGTATGACGCTTGTTGATTGGCTGCTTTGCAGCCTTTCAAAAAGCGCCAAGAAAGCGTCACAAAAGCGCCAAGAAAGCGACGAACACCGAACCCGAACCCGGACTTTTACGAAAATGTCCGGGTTCGGGTCCGTGTCACGGACACCCCAAAATTCGGTACGAACCCGAACTATACAGTTCGAGTTCGCTCATCCCTACCCAAGACAATTGAACAGTTAGAGGCCTGTATAAGACAAGAATGGGAGAGCATTCCTATTTCTAAACTTATGAAACTGGTCTCCTCGGTCCCCAGATGTCTGTTGAGTGTTTTAAGAAGAAGGGGAGATGCCACACAGTGGTGAAAATTGCCTTGTCCCAACTTTTTGGGGATTTGTTGACACCATGAAATTCTGATTCAACATATTTTTCCCTTAAAATTGTACATTTTCTCAGTTTAAACTTTTGTTCCGTGATTTATGTTCTATTCTGAATAAAATATTAGAAGTTGGCACCTCCACATCATTGCATTCAGTTTTTATTCACGATTTGTATAGTGTCCCAACTTTTTTGGAATCCTGTTTGTACATAAATGAATAAAAAGTAGACATATTAGGTATCGCCGTGTCCGTGACAACCAGGTCCATGAAAATACCACATGATCTAACCTGTCAGATGAATGTTGTAAATAACAAAAATAAAAACCTTGCCAAAACAGCTATTTCTTGTTACATTGCCTCACAAAAAGTGTAATATAGAACAACCAAAAATCATATGTATCCTAAAATAGTACAGAAAAAATGAGTGAGCACTCTTGGATCTGGACTCACACAGATTCAATGTAACATCCCTATATTTATTTATTATGTGGATGCATATGTCAAAGGGAATGAAGGATGCAGATATGTCAATTATATTACAAATCGTACCGGTGACTCCAAAGTATAGAAATAAATAGGAATAAAAGCAAAATATCATATATATAAAATCAGTAATCCTGCCGCTATTGAGAACAAATTATATAATTCAGATATGCATACTAGTAATCATGAGCTAGATGAGGTAGCTGCTATGATACAATTATTGTACTTTGAATAAAGTTCATTCACCTCTCAGATTGAAGCAAGTAGGTATATCCTCCTAAATTGCAGTATACAAATAAAATTGATGGCTGAAAACATGTGTATCAAGCCCAGAAAAACTGTGAGCTGTAGTAAAGAAATCCAACTCCAATAAAGGCTGTATGTTGCTGTGAATAGTAGTGGAATTTGTGCAAAAGTATTCAAAAATATTCAAAATAGTTGGCGCAGTAGTGAACTTAAAGTGTTGATATGCTCAAAAAAGTTATTTGATCGAAAATGGTGAATCATATATTGTCCACAATCTAGGAAGGTTCTGCAGTAATGGTAATAAAGTCTCTTCCCTGAGATATATGTCTGATATCTCTAGAGTGGTGTGGCTTGCTATATTTCTTAATATACAATGTTGCAATCTTGTATAATCAATTCAGCAAGAAGTTTCCATGTTAGATGTTATATGATACTATTTGTTAAGGAATAGTCCTGTACTCACATATGTGGAGATTATATCTAGCTCGTGGCGTCCCACGCGGTGTGAGCAACAGGTAAGCTTACCTCTGGCTCTTAGCTGTTATCTAGAGTTTACAGGAATACCTCGCTGGTGCGAATCTGGTCTGTTATGGCTGGTGAGCAAATCCCGCAGTCAATCAGGGGTACTTCACTGGTTAGCACGGAGTCACTCTGTAATGCGATTCCCTGTTTGTTTCGGGCGTCCCTCGTGTCTCCGGCAGTCCCTGCGCAGGTGACTGAGCTTCACCAGCTTCCTGCTACTTCCTGTAGCACATCAGATGCTACCAAGAGGTTTGGACTCCTTTTCAATGGAAAGCGCTTTCTTTAGCAGTAGCTGTAACAGCAATGTTAATTTTTCCTTTTGCCGGTTATTTGCCAGATACAAATCTCTTATCTCCCACGCCAGACGCGTTTCGAAGGCTATCCTGCCTCCTTCCTCAGTGGCTCTGTTTGGTCTGGCTGGCCGGCTTTTATCTCTTTATCTTGCAAGGAAACTTCATAGCAAATCCGGAATGGATCTGATGCTATTGAGCGAGATTTTCTGTAAATTGTGGTTCCAGTGTGTTTCTCTTGCGTCTTTTCTGTATTGATGCGTTTTTTGTTCCTAGACATCTATAGCTCATATGGAAACCTATCCATGGATTGTTTTAAATAAAACTAGTTGCACTATTATTTTATAAACAAATATAACTAATATGTAGCAAATATCTGATCGCATATATTAAGATATACAGGTCCTTCAAAAAAAATTAGCATATTGTGATAAAATTAATTATTTTCTGTAATGTACTGATAAACATTAGACTTTCATATATTTTAGATTCATTACACACCAACTGAAGTAGTTCAAGCCTTTTATTGTTTTAATATTGATGATTTTGGCATACAGCTCATGAAAACCCAAAATTCCTATCTCAAAAAATTAGCATATCACGAAAAGGTTCTCTAAACAAGCTATTAACCTAATCATCTGAATCAACCGTATGTTTCGCCGTATAAGACGCACCTAGGTTTTTGGGGAGGAAAATAAGAAAAAAAATATTTTTAACAAAAAGGTGTGCTGTGGGTTTGGAACTAGGTGGTCTGTGGATGGCACTATTACTGGGGATCTGTGGATGACGGACACTGTTATGGGGGGATCTGTGGATGACGGGCACTGTTATGGGGGGATCTGTAGATGACGGACACTGTTATGGGGGGATCTGTGGATGACTGACACTGTTATGGGGGGATCTGTGGATGACGGACACTTATGGGGGGATCTGTGGATGACGGACACTGTTATGGGGGGAACTGTGGATGATGGACACTGTTAGGGGGGGAACTGTGGATGACGGACACTGTTATGGGGGGATCTGTGGCTTTCACTGTTACAGGGGGATCTGTGGCTGGCACTGTTACAGGGGGGGATCTGTGGATGGCACTGTTATACATGTGTCATCCACAGACCCTCCCAGCCCATAACTGTGCCATCCACAGATCCCCCGCCGCTCCTGTATACTAATATAATATGTCTTATTCAATTAATAGTTATTAAATATGCCTCTTTATTCCTAAAAGTACCTTAAATCCGAAGCGCTTCAGTACAATGCCGGCAGGCCGGGCAGCCGGCGCGGCGCGTCACTCACTGACGTCACTTGCCTGCGCCGCCTGCTTCATTCATAAAGTAGGCGGCGCAGGCACGTGACATCAGGGAGTTATGCTGCCGCCCGCCCAGCCTGCATACTACTGAAGCGCTAAGGATTTAAGGTACTATTAGGCATAAAGGGGCATATTTAATAACCATTCATTGAATATGACATATTTTATTAGTACACCGGAGCGGCGGGGCGGGCCTTTAGTACAGTGACTGCACCGCCCCGCCGCTATTGCCGGCCCCAGCTCCTCCTCCCAGTCCCTCCCCGAGTCCTCGCTCTCTTTACATCGCTGCCAGCGATGTAAAACTGACTGCATTCGCCGTATAAGACGCAGGGGCATTTCTCCCCCATTTTGGGGGAAGAAAAAGTGCGTCTTATACAGCGAAAAATACGGTAATTAACTCTAAACACCTGCAAAATATTCCTGAGGCTATTAAAAATTCCCAGCCTGGTTCATTACTCAAAACCGCAATCATGGGTAAGACTGCCGACCTGACTGCTGTCCAGAAGGCCATCATTGACACCCTCAAGCAAGAGGGTAAGACACAGAAAGAAATTTCTGAACGAATAGGCTGTTCCCAGAGTGCTGTATCAAGGCACCTCAGTGGGAAGTCTGTGGGAAGGAAAAAGTGTGGCAGAAAACGCTGCACAACGAGAAGAAGAGGTGACTGGACCCTGAGGAAGATTGTGGAGAAGGACCGATTCCAGACCTTGGGGGACCTGCGGAAGCAGTGGACTGAGTCTGGAGTAGAAACATCCAGAGCCACAGTGTACAGGCGTGTGCAGGAAATGGGCTACAGGTGCCGCATTTCCCAGGTCAAGCCACTTTTGAACCAGAAACAGCGGCAGAGGCGCCTGACCTGGGCTACAGAGAAGCAGCACTGGACTGTTGCATGTCATTCGGAAATCAAGGTGCCAGAATCTGGAGGAAGACTGGGGAGAGGGAAATGCCAAAATGCCTGAAGTCCAGTGTCAAGTACCCACAGTCAGTGATGGTCTGGGGTGCCATGTCAGCTGCTGGTGTTGGTCCACTGTGTTTTATCAAGGGCAGGGTCAATGCAGCTAGCTATCAGGAGATTTTGGAGCACTTCATGGTTCCATCTGCTGAAAAGCTTTATGGAGATGAAGATTTAATTTTTCAGCACGACCTGGCACCTGCTCACAGTGCCAAAACCACTGGTAAATGGTTTACTGACCATGGTATTACTGTGCTCAATTGGCCTGCCAACTCTCCTGACCTGAACCCCATAGAGAATCTGTGGGATATTGGGAAGAGAAAGTTGAGAGACGCAAGACCCAACACTCTGGATGAGCTTAAGGCCGCTATCGAAGCATCCTGGGCCTCCATAACACCTCAGCAGTGCCACAGGTTGATTGCCTCCATGCCACGCCGCATTGAAGCAGTCATTTCTGCAAAAGGATTCCCGACCAAGTATTGAGTGCATAACTGAACATAATTATTTGAAGGAGATAGGAAATTTGGGTTTTCATGAGCTGTATGCCAAAATCATCAATATTAAAACAATAAAAGGCTTGAACTACTTCAGTTGGTGTGTAATAAATCTAAAATATATATAAGTCTAATGTTCATCAGTACATTACAGAAAATAATGAACTTTATCACAATATGCTAATTTTTTTAGAAGGACCTGTACATATAAATACAAATCAAAACATATACCGTAAATAAAAAAGTATTAAAAAATATAAATATATCTATATATCCAGCTCTTGGAATAAGTTGGTTTGGACCATCAATTTCTACTGTATAGCAAAGACACCTATATATTACAGGGATATCCTTCTATAAATTCACAGAGTCCTGGCTATATTACTAATAGCTCATAGTTGATTTATCATAGCCATTTTACACTATCAATTGTGGAATGTAGTATCTTCTTTTGGAGTATGTTGAGAAGTGTTACCTATAATATATATCCTTTACAGGTTGTTGGTCCTGTAGAGTATCAGGAGTATATCCCTGAAATGCCTCACAGATGGTATCTGACAGAAAGGTGGGGTAGATGGAGTAGAGGTGGAGGCCTCCAGGCCAGGGGGGAGTCATAGTGCTGGTAAACAGCCTGACCCCTCGTGAGCCGAAGGCATCCACCCCCTATAGGAACCCAAATATTTCCAATTCAGCATTTAGCCCACCTGGTGCCAAACTGCCGAATTCGAAAATCTTTCTTGATTCGCCTCTGGACATTCGTGCAATGTGATTGCCTCCCCTCCAATGGCATTCCATCTGCTCAAACGCTGCAAATTTTAGATATTTGGGGTCTTGATTATGGATCAGTTTGAAATGTTTGGATAGGGAATGTTTTCATATCCTTTTTTATAATACCAGATATAGTTTACACCAAAGCCCCTAACTTGGGCATAAAAATAGCACCATCTATTAAACGCTACACAAAGGATATTGGTTCCATCAATAAATGGCTCAAAAGAAGTGGGTTTCATAGGTGCGAGTGTTGTATTAACTGCAAAAACACATAGGGCCAGATTTATCATTAGCTCAGGTCAGAATAATGGAGTGAAAAAGTCCCAAAAAAGTCCCAAACGCTAAAACTGCGCACAAATTTGCGACTTTTTTCTGCTCTGCACTATGCTCGACAGTTTTCTGAAAGTGGGCGTGTTTTCTTGAGTAAATTAATCTCTAGACAGATTTACTATTGGGACTATTTATAAAAGTCGCAAAAAAAAAGTCTCAATTTCACTCCAGTGAGGACCATGCTTATCTTATGAGACTTTTTAATAGAACATGCGACTTTTTCATAAAAACGTGCAACTTTTTCATAAAGATGTGCGACTTTTGTAAAGCTGCTTACTGACGGATAAACTGCTACCGTCAAACCACATTTATTACAGTATTAAAGGGACGATCATAAAACTGACTTTAGCCATATGTTAAAGTGGAGTGAGCTGTCAGAGTAATGATAAATCTGGCCCATAATTCTCCAGGAAGACCACACGGATTAATTCAACACAAAATACATTCTCCTTTGAAATTAAAAACCTTCTTACGTGCAATAGCTCTAATGTGATCTATATAATTGAATGTACATGTGCTAAACAATACATCGGTAGGACTAAAAGACCCCTCAAAATCTGAATAGCTGAACATATAAACAATATTAAGCACTTTGTCTCTAATGTAGTCTTTGGTGTCTTTCTGGAGTTTTTACTCTTCTCCTGAACATTAAGCAGTAGACCCTTCAGTTCACTCGTCTGGGCCTGAGACACTAGGCTGCTGTTACCCCCCTTAACTCTAGTCTTGTCAGATATAACTATCCTCTGGTCACTATTAGTAACCCCCTTTATTTTGCAAGATTTTGACAAGGTAGGCTTACTCGCTATTAGTCACAGCATATATGTCACGCACACTGCTCGTGTCATTAGTTATCCTGACCGCTAGGGGCATCGATGAGCTCATTCCCACCTGGGCCATTTCCTTATTACCCATAGAACACTGGGGAGACATTCTTATCCCCACCTGATAAGTGTGGTAAACCCTCTAGCACTGTCCCATTTTACCAACAGGGGACGCTTTTTCCCCAGTCACAGCCTGCAAAGAAAATGGATTGACATCCTCAGACATTTCACAGGAATCCACATTACTTATATGCAATTATTCAAACCTCCTGATCAAGTCAAAGTTCTTCTTGAACAATACCAGATGAAGAGAATAAACCTTCATTATCACTACATATTTTACATAACTTCACACCTTCATCCGGAAATTTAGCTTGACATCTTCCTTTAAAGGGACAGGTACAAATTCTGCAGGAGTTGCATCACTGACTGAAGAAGTGTCTCCATTTCCTGACAACTTCCAAAGCGAGGGGAAAGCACTGCCCAATTTCCTATCCGGCATGAGGTTATCGGCAACCCCAAGCTCATAAGTCCCAGTTAGCACTGGTGTCTCACACTAAGTGAGAGCCACCGGATAGCCCTTCCTATCCGCACAAATGTCCCGCATATTGTCCCCAACTACACAATCAATAATCTGAACAGTCTCACCCATTGGTGTCACTGGTTCGTCAGGCTTAGGAGGTGAGGGGTCTCCAGGGCCATCCCCTCCGAGGTCATCATCCTGGATAATAGGTACCTCCCACCTTGGATTCCTGGACGTATGTCTCCTGACCATCGGACAATCAGGTGCACACTTTCCAAACCGATGGCATCTCCAGCAGCACTCTCTCTGATGTGGGACAGCTGCATGCTGTTGTGCTGGGTTGCTCCCAGCAACGGCCTTATGGCACATCCGGACATAATTTCTAGGATTCTGTATACCCTTGCAGGGACCACTCGAACTCCTGAGAGCCGAACTACTCTTCTGCTCTTGGCAACAGCATATATTCGCTTTACCTCCGACACTCCAGGTACGCCACCAGCCTCTTGGAACTTTACAAAGTGTCCAGACTGTGTTGAGGACCCTTTCTTCAGCAAATGACTAGTTCTCTGCTCCAGCTGCTTCATTATGTCCTATGTGGCCCTTGTTTTCCGCCAAACCAGAGCACAATTCACATGGGATGTCATCTTGACCCAAAATCTTTCCCCGAGACCCATGACCAGAGTCAGTCTCGCAACAAAACTGTTTACTTAGAGAGAGCACAAAACCACACAGTCGGTCTCTGTACCTTAGGGTTTCTGGCCCTTTAAAACAACACAGCTTTTGCTTGCAGCACAGCAGTATTCAGCAGCACCTGCTCTTGCCTTTTGCACCACAGGGGGGAAAAAAAGCCCAGCTTATCACCAGCAGGCTCATGTGCAGTCGTTGCTCTCAGCAACCACTTTGCCTCTTTTCAGCCGGGACTCATGCACGCATCCTCCACCATTTGTGGGGGATTAGCTCTTCTCCAGTGGTCATTTACACAAGTATCTTTGCCAGACACCAAGTTTAAGGTTCAAACATCACTTTTATTTGGCACCTCAGCAAAACAAACATAGTATAAAACACACAAGCCCGGCAGGGCTCTAACTAAACATATGGTAGAATCCCTGACTCACTTATAGATTGCTGTTCAGACACAGTGGCAGGTCCGGCTTTCTCAGCCAAGCGTATACCAGCCCCCCAGGCTGTAACACGGTCAGTCCAGGCTATGTCCCAGCATGGTGGTTTCTCAGCCTAGCCCGGCTGGAACCACACACCCAGAGCCTCACCCGGCCTCTGTTTGCAACCACACCCACAACTGACAGTCTGGGATGGTCTTTCACTCCCCAGTAATGATCCCAGGTGATTACACCTGTTGATCCCTCATGCTAGGGAAAATCTGCCCTGGAATGGGAGGGGTGGATTGGCAGCTCCCTCTACCAACCTAGCTCCCAATCCAAGTAAAATGTAGCCCTTAAATACTAAACAAAATAGCTCTAGCAACTACAGCCAGGTCCATAAATATTGGGGCATCGACACAATTCTAACATTTTTGGCTCTATACACCACCACAATGGATTTGACATGAAATGAACAAGATGTGCTTTAACTGCAGACTGTCAGCTTTAATTTGAGGGTATTTACATCCAAATCATGTGATCGGTGTAGGAATTATAACAGTTTGCATATGTGCCTCCCACTTGTTAAAGAACCAAAAGTAATGGGACAATTGGTTTATCAGCTGTTCCATGGCCAGGTGTGTGTTATCCCTCATTATCCCAATTACAATGAGCAGATAAAATGTCCAGAGTTCATTTCATCGTGCTTTTTGCATTTGGAATCTTTTGCTGTCAACTCTCAAGATGAGATCCAAAGAGCTGTCACTATCAGTGAAGCAAGCCATCATTAGGCTGAAAAACAAGACAAACCCATCAGAGAGATGGCAAAAACATTAGGCGTGGCCAAAACAACTGTTTGGAACATTCTTAAAAAGAAGGAACGCACCGGTGAGCTCAGCAACACCAAAAGACCAGGAAGACCACAGAAAACAACTGTGATGGATGACCGGAGAATTATTTCCCTGGTGAAGAAAACATCCTTCACAACAGTTGGCCAGATCATGAACACTCTCCAGTAGGTAGGTGTATGTGTGTCAAAGTCAACAATCAAGAGAAGACTTCACCAGAGTGAATACAGAGGGTTCACCACAAGATGTAAACCATTGTTGAGCCTCAAAAACAGGAAGGCCAGATAAGAGTTTGCCAAACGACATCTAAAAAATATCTGTAAAGAATAAATCAAGGCAACTGGACGTACTGTAGATTTCTTGAAAACGTTTCACTCGTTCTTCCAACGAGCTTTCTCAATTCTGAGTGACTGTACAAAAATTCTGGGAATAAATATGTAACGGAATCAACATCTGGTAATTATACCCAGCATTGGGTCAAAGGTGTTGATGCCATTATCCTAATTGGAGTCAGTAGGTGATAAAGACTTCCCAGAAACAGGTGTCAAGACAGCACTGACCCACTGAGTAGCGTATAACAGAGTATACGCTACTCAATGGGTCATCTATTCATCATGATTGTCTATGTAAATACAATTCTGAACAATTACCTGGTGCTTTGTATGTATGAAACGTGTCATTTACAAGAGGAAAGTGAAGCACTATGGGAACTCTTGCATTATCATCATCCATGAACACATAACATTCCTTAGGTTTTTTCTCATCTGCTTCTGACACTGTAATATTGGGAAATGGGATGCCTCTTTCCTTGCAGTATTTTGAGGTTAGGTGAAGGACCTTTTAAGACAAGTAAAGACAATGTTATTATTCAAATAAATAATGGTTTTCTACTTACAGAACTTTAAGGAATAGTAAAGATCTTAATTGTACATCTAATGAAACCAAATTGCTTGTCACGTCAGCACTCCGTGAACGATGTTGTCTTGTTGTCCTAAGCAGGCTCCTCTCTCTTTGTGTGTATTCCTGAACTTCCTTTCAGCACTGTGAGAGTTAATCCTTTCCTCCTGCCCCAGTTCCGCTGCTGGCTAAGTTGCTGATCAGTCTCCCTATTTAGATGGGCTATGGTTCCACCTCCTCAGAAAAACGCCCCCTCCTCCTGTTGATTGACAGGGCCAGCGAGTGCTCTCCTCCTCCGGCTGGCCCTGTCTGCAATTCAAATCCCGCGCCTCATTCGGCGCAGGCGCTCTAAAGAGATGCGCTCTAAGAGAAGGACGCTCGCTTCCTCAGTGCGCCTGCGCCGATGACATCTTCTCTTTTGGGTTTAGAGGTGACGTCATCGGCGCAGGCACACTGAGGAAGTGCTGAGGAAGCGAGCCTCCTTCTCTCAGAGCGCCTGTGCAGGTGCGGGATTTGAATTGCAGACAGGGCCAGCCGGAGGAGGAGTGCGCTCGCTGGCCCTGTCAATCAGCAGGAGGAGGGGGCGTTTTTTTTTAAAGGAGGATGTGGCGGCTACCAGCAAGTAACCGCCGTACTTGCTGGTAGAGAAGTAATTTACATATTATAAAAGTGCGTTTTTTAAAGAAACTAGCCAACAGAAAAGGGTAAGAGCCCTATATATTGAAAAATCGCAGTAAAATGATTTTAATTAGGCAAAAAAAAAAAAGGCTCCATTCACATGTCCGCATAATGGGTCCACATCCGTTCCGCAATTTTGCGGAACGGGTGCAGACCCATTCATTCTCTATGGGGACGGAATGGATGCCGACAGCACACAGTGTGCTGTCCGCATCCGCCGTTGCGGTGCGCGGCCCCGATCTTTGGGTCCGCAACTCCTGCAAAACGATAGCAGCTTGCGGACAAGAATAGGCATTTCTATGGGGGTGCCGGGCTGGTGTGTTGCAACACATCACGGACATGTGAATGGGGCCTAACACTCACATGCAGGCAGCTCAGCATTCACTTCCTGCTTCCCAGCTTCTAAGGCTGGGCGGGCTTAGCCAGTTCAAGTGAAGCCAGCCACGCCTCCTTATGACATCACACTGAGAGCTCAGTCTTACGCGCTCGTTCATGTGAAATGTATGAGTCATCAGTGTAGCAGCCTGCAGAGTGTGAGGCCCCTCCCCCTGCTGGGGAATCATCACTCAGAGAGCACTGGTCAGTTTATTTACACAGTAAAAGGTCACTGTCCTGCAGTCTAATACAGTTTTACACATAGAACCTGTCTTATCTTTTACAAACCCATTCTGTGCAGCAAAACAATAATTCACTACTATACATTAGCCCACAAGCATGTCAGCCAGTAGCGCTATGATCTGTTCTTTTGACTCCAATAAAACATGACCACCCCCCACGACCAGCACTGATGCAGATCTTTTCCAATACAGCTCTACTACAGTTGTGTATAAACCATGAACCTTATTAGTATAGATGCATATATACCTGTGCTACATCTATCTTCTCCTCCCCAACCAGCACTGTGTCAGATCTGCGGCATATACAGCTCTGCTACATCAGTGTGTTTCTCTATTCCATCCAGCACCGTGTCAGATCTGCGGCATATTCAGCTCTGCTACATCAGTTCTGTTTCTCTATTCCAACAACACTTTGTCTGAACTTCCGCATATTTTGCTCTGCTACATCTGTCTATTTATCTCTCCCCCAAGCACATACAGCTCTGCTGCATCTGTCTTCCCCCTCCCCCACAAGCACTGTCGCTGAACAGCTTTCATTACAGCTCTGCCACTAAATAAAATGTTCCCGTGTCCCTGCACTCTCCTCCGATCGCTCCAATGCACACCCCCTCTATGCGCAGCTGGATCCAGATTCCGTGCTGCATACATTTTTTCCAGTATGGGATAGCTGTTTGATTGGTACTAGTTTGGGGGGCATACTCCAATTGCTTGGTATTTTTTGTGATGTAAGGTGACAAAAAATGGCTTTTTTGGCACAGTTTTTTTTTTTTATGGTGTTCACCTAAGGGTTAGGTCATGTGATATTTTTATAGAGCAGGTTGTTTCGGACACGACAATACCTAATATGTATACTTTTTTTTATTTTTTTATATCTCCATGTTCTGAGAGCTATGTTTTTTTTTTTTGGAGCGATTTTCTTATGTAGGGCTATTTTTTTGCGGAATGAGGTGACGGTTTTATTGGTACCAAATTGTGGGACATACGACTTTTTACAGTAAATCATTTTTATTGGCATTTTAGTAAAGATCAAGCCATACATCCGGAAATTCTTGATCAAAATAACATGTGTAAACGCTTATACAATAGGCTTGCTCCTAAAGCGTAATACATAGATGGTTTGCATAGTAAGCAGAAGTGGAAAAAGAGAAGAAAAAGAAGGAGGTTATCCTAAAGCGACACAGGACTGTGCTTAGTCCCTGAAGAGAAGGCTAAAGAAAAGGTGCCAACAGGACTGTATAATGGAGGGATTGGGAAGAAGGGAAACAGTAGGATGGGAAGGCAGCTCTGGTGTAGAAAACAAAACTAGACACCACAAAAAAATCAGGATGAATCAGTGATAGGTGGGGAACAAGGGGTAGTCACCTACCCCCAGTGTCACACCGGTCACTATAAAAAAAAAAAAAAAACATTAAAGAGGATTGATTACGTACCCTTGGATTTGTCTGCTGCTTTACCAACCAGGTCGTAGACGTCAACCTCTAACAAACCTACACGCGATCCCGGCTTAGGGGGGTTACTTGCCACAGGTGCCTCAAGGTCATCCTGTTGGCAACCCCCCCTGTGAAGTGAGTGGATTTTTAACATTGTTTTAATTTTATCTTTATTTTTACCATTATATGTTTTTAACGATTCTAAAGAATTCACTCAATTTTTATGCATGTATATGTGATTGATTTTCAGGTTTTTAAGAGTTTACCTAATACTACTGTTAAACGTCATCTTATTCCTGTACCTTTCACCTACCCACCACTGTGCGCTACCCCCTTTTTTTTTTTTTTTTTTTATAGTGACCGGTGTGACACTGGGGGTAGGTGACTACCCCTTGTTCCCCACCTATCACTGATTCATCCTGATTGCATAGTAAGAACAGAGTACATTAAGGTCTACAACAAAAGGACCATAACAATCAAGGGGAACGGGGGGGAAGGAAAAAAGGGGGGAAGGGAAGGAAGGGCCTTTAAGTAATATTTGGCATTGTCCAACAGCATAAAATAGTACATAGTTATCCAAAATTTAGGGTGAGTAATTAGGATTGTGGAGCCAAGGACCCCAGGTAAGTTGCTTGGATTTAGAAGAGATAGTCGTGCAAGGTATTGAATGTTCATACCTACAAGACGTGTTGATCTCTTGTATGACCTCAGCTAAGGTCGGCGAGGTTGGTTGCTTCCAGTGACGTGTAATAATTAGCTTAGCACTAAGTAAAACATGTCCTGTGATATTCCTATGTACTGGGGGGATAGTGTGTATACCCAGAAACAAAAGAGCCAGCTCCGGGATAGGTTTAATATTCTGGGCTGCCAACCCTGATATCAAGTCGAAAACACTGTGCCAATAAGGGGTGAGTATTGGGCAGTCCCACAGAATGTGAAGTAGGGAGCCTTTAGCGCCGCATCCTCGCCAACAATGTGGGGAGGATGAGGGGTAGATTATGTTTAGCCTCTGTGGAGTAAGGTACCATTGTAATAGGGTCTTAAGCCCTGCCTCGTAATGGGTGACACATTTAAAATTAGAAGCCAGAAACCTAATAGCCAAAATCCAATCTTCATCTAAGAAAGTCTTCCCCAGCTCACGTTACCATTTTTTTATGGGTAAGGTCTTGGTGAATGTGGCTTTGTCTCCTAATACGTCATATACGTATCGTGTGGTATGTCTTCTGAAGAGGGATGGGAATTGAAACAGTCTCAGTATGCAAGAGTTTATTGAGGGTGGAGATTGTTTAATATTTGCAATAAAATGTTGTATTCGCAAATAGTTATAGAATTCTGTGTGCGGCAATGCAAATAAGCTGTGAAGTGAATCAAAGGGGAGGAGGCGGCCATCTGGCATTATTTGGGATATGGAGACGATCCCCTTTCCACGCCAATTTGTCAGATTAATGTCAGTAATGCGGAGTTCCAGTGCGCTTATGTCTGCTTGAGGTAACAGGGTGGATCTGGAGTCCGCCTGTGCTCTGTGAATTGTGGACCATAGGCTGCCAACATGCTGTACTGTCAGTAATTCATTGTGCGATTGGGAAGGGTTCCATAACGAATGGATCAGGTAATCTTTCAAAGTAGCATGTTTGATTGTATGGGACTCAATCTGAATCCAGGCTTTTGTATTGTCAGGGATCCACCATTCCCGAGCAAATGAGAGTGTTATGGCTCGGAAGTAGTCTTTAATGTCAGGGAGGCCTAATCCTCCAGCGTGTTTTTTCTTCGTCAATAATACTCAAGCTACTCTGGGTTTGGTCGGACCCCAGACATACTTGCCCAAAATCGACTGTGCCTTTTTGAAGAATGTTGCAGGGACCGGGATTGGTAGGGCACAGAATATATATATGAGCTTGGGGAGGGTCATTATTTGGAAAGAAGCTACTCTACCCACCCAGGACAGTGCCTTCATGGCGAAGCTGGTCAAGTCACGCGATAGAGTGGCTAGAAGGGGGTGATAGTTCCTATCATAAAGAAGGGAGCAAGGTGAAGTAATCTTTACTCCTAGATAGGGGATTTCTGACGTTTGCCAGTCTAGTTCATGAAAAGATTGTAGAGTTGCCTTCTCCGGGGGTATGTTAATGAGTAATGCTTGAGATTTAGTGCTGTTAATCTTATACAGGTCCTTCTAAAAAAATTTGCATATTGTGATAAAGTTCATTATTTTCTGTAATGTACTGAAAAACATTAGACTTTCATATATTTTAGATTCATTACACACCAACTGAAGTAGTTCAAGCCTTTTATTGTTTTAATATTGATGATTTTGGCATACAGCTCATGAAAACCCAAATTTCCTATCTAAAAAAATTAGCATATTTCATCCGACCAATAAAAGAAAAGTGTTTTTAATACAAAAAAAGTCAACCTTCAAAAAATTATGTTCAGTTATGCACTCAATACTTGGTCTGGAATCCTTTTGCAGAAATGACTGCTTCAATGTGGCGTGGCATGGAGGCAATCAGCCTGTGGCACTGCTGAGGTGTTATGGAGGCCCAGGAAGCTTCGATAGCGGCCTTAAGCTCATCCAGAGTGTTGGGTCTTGCGTCTCTCAACTTTCTCTTCCCAATATCCCACAGATTCTCTATTGGGTTCAGGTCAGGAGAGTTGGAAGGCCAATTGAGCACAGTAATACCATGGTCAGTAAACCATTTACCAGTGGTTTTGGCACTGTGAGCAGGTGCCAGGTTGTGCTGAAAAATGAAATCTTCATCTCCATAAAGCTTTTCAGCAGATGGAACCATGAAGTGCTCCAAAATCTCCTGATAGCTAGCTGCATTGACCCTGCCCTTGATAAAACACAGTGGACCAACACCAGCAGCTGACATGGCGCCCCAGACCATCACTGACTGTGGGTACTTGACACTGGACTTCAGGCATTTTGGCATTTCCCTCTCCCCAGTCTTCCTCCAGATTCTGGCACCTTGATTTCCGAATGACATGCAACAGTCCAGTGCTGCTTCTCTGTAGCCCAGGTCAGGCGCCTCTGCCGCTGTTTCTGGTTCAAAAGTGGCTTGGGGAATGCGGCACCTGTAGCCCATTTCCTGCACATGCCTGTACATGGTGGCTCTGGATGTTTCTACTCCAGACTCAGTCCACTGCTTCCGCAGGTCCCCCAAGGTCTGGAATCGGTCCTTCTCCACAATCTTCCTCAGGGTCCAGTCACCTCTTCTCATTGTGCAGCGTTTTCTGCCATACTTTTTCCTTCCCACAGACTTCCCACTGAGGTGCCTTGATACAGCACTCTGGGAACAGCCTATTCGTTCAGAAATTTCTTTCTGTGTCTTACCCTCTTGCTTGAGGGTGTCAATGATGACATGATGGTCGGCAGTCTTACCCATGATTGTGGTTTTGAGTAATGAACCAGGCTGGGAGTTTTTAAAAGCCTCAGGAATCTTTTGCAGGTGTTTAGAGTTAATTAGTTGATTCAGATGATTAGGTTAATAGCTTGTTTAGAGAACCTTTTCATGATATGCAAATTTTTTTAGATAGGAATTTTGGGTTTTCATGAGCTGTATGCCAAAATCATCAATATTAAAACAATAAAAGGCTTGAACTACTTCAGTTGGTGTATAATGAATCTAAAATATATGAAAGTCTAATGTTTATCAGTACATTACAGAAAATAATGAACTTTATCACAATATGTTAATTTTTTTAGAAGGACCTGTAGTAGGAGAGGGAGCCATAATGTGAGATCATTCTAAGGGCAGTGCCTAACGAGTTGATGGGGTCAGTTAGAGTGAGAATGATGTCATCCGCATAAAGTGTAATTTTATGGGACCTTCCCCCTATATCCATCCACGCTATTGAAGGTGAGTTTCTTATAGTCTGTGCTAGGGGCTCTAATGCTAAGATAAATAATAGGGGTGATAGGGGGCACCCCTGTCTAGATCCGTTGGTAATTCCAAACGAATCCGACAGTTCTCCGTTGACCCATACTTTCTCGGAGGGAGAGGAATATATGCAGTGGATGGCCTGTAGTATTTGTCCTGAAAAGCCCATATGGCGGAGTGTCGAAAATGCGTAGTCCCAATGCAGGCGATCAAACGCCTTTTCCGCATCTAATGTGATCGCGAGCATTGGAGCTAATCTGTTAGCAATGACTTTGGCAAAAAAAAATAATGTCAGAGTTAAGCAGTGAGATAGGTCGTAAATTCTGGGGTACATCAGGTGTTTTGCCAGGTTTTGGGATGGTGACAATTAGTGCCTCTAGCATGTCTGGGGGGAAAGAGTGTCCCTCCTGTATTGCATTAAACATTTCCAACATGTAAGGAGCCAAGATATGCTGGAAGTGGCGAAAGTACTCATTAGATAGTCCGTCAGGGCCAGGGGATTTGCCTAATGGGAGTGATGTGATCACTTTTTTGACTTCTGTGATTGAAAATTGAGCGTTTAGTGACTGCAATTGTGACTTGGAAAGGGTAGGAAGGGACACTTGCAAGAGGAACTCCTCTACTAAGGCCGAGTAGTTTTCAGGTAGTGGAGTGTCAGCTCTTAGATTGTATAGTGCTTGATAGTATGCTTTGAATTGGTTGGCAATGTCTCTGGGATCAATTAATCTCATCTTAGTGGTGGGATGTACCAGATGGGAGATTTTTGACTTCGACTGTTGGGCTTTCAGCTGTTGTGCCAAAAGTCTGCCCGCTTTGTTTCCTTGGGAGTAAAATTTGGATTGGAGCCTTAGAAGGGATTTGTGGTAGTTTTGGAGTAGTAGGCTGCTAAGTTTATTCCGTGCAAGTCTAAGTTCATTAGAAGTCTGGGGGGTGGGGGAGGGTTTATTTGTTGCTTCTAGGTCAGCAATGTGTTCTAAGATTTGTATAATATCTCGCTCTCTGAGTTTCTTTACTGTGGAGTTCAGCTTAATCATATATCCCCGTATAAATGCTTTGTGGGCTTGCCACAAGACAAACTGGTTTGAAACTGATCCACTGTTAAAATGAAAGTATTCATTTAGGTGTGCGGAATGTTCCAAAACATGCTTTGAGTTATTATAGAGAAATGCATTATTCCTCCAAATAGGGGCTCTTGAAGATTGAAACCGTTCCTCAAGGGTGATAGCGATCGGGGCATGGTCCGACCATTTGATAAGACCAATCTCAGTAGATAGTGTGTGAAGTAGGGAAGGATGGTCCACCATAAACATATCTATCCTTGAGTATGTCATATGTACCGGGGAGAAGAAGGTATAGTCGCTCTCCAGGCTATGTTGGGCCCTCCATATGTCTGTTAGGCCTTCAGAACACAGGAAGGAAGCAACCCCTCTATCAAGTCTCCTTTCAGGGGATGTGGAGTCAATGTCAGGCTGTAAGGCGGTATTAAAATCCCCACAGAGGATTACTTTCCCCTGTTTGAGCTTATTCACATTGCGCATCAGTTTGTGTAGGAAGGCCAGTTGTCGGGAGTTGGGGGCATACAAGTTAACTAGTGTATATGTAATGTTATTGATGGAGCAAACTAGAATAATATGGTTTTGATGGGAGTATAGGCAACAGTTTTTTTGACAGCGATCAGGATACCTCTCTTCTTCCTGTCACAGTGGGAATGCAGAATATTAGGAAACAGGTGGTTGCGTACTCTATCGGCGTCTGCTTGTAGTAGGTGAGTCTCCTGAATACATAAAACATCAACATTAGCTGACAAAGCTTCTTTCCACATGTAAGATCTTTTCTGAGGACAATTAAGGCCTTTAACATTAAGGGACATAATCTTGAGGCCCATGTTGTTAAAAGAGTATAGTTATCCTAGCACCTGCTAAGAAGAAGAAAACACAGTAAAAGTACGCAATATCAATACGTAAGATTACAATTACTAAGGCACTATTGAGGGTAAGAGAGGGAGGAAAGAGGGAGGGTGGGAGAAATAACAAACAAGACAGATAAGACGGAGGTCGCCGTCCAAATCTCAGTAGGCAATAAACAAGACGGTGGTAACCGTCTAAGTATAGGTAAGGCGAGCGTTCGGTGCTAGAATCAAAATAAACTAATAAAAACAAAAAAAAAAATGAGGTATCCGAGGGCCTGCACCATAACAACTGGATGCTTTTAAAATGCCCAAATAGGATGTCACAGAGAAACCAAGGGGGAAGAGTAAACAAAGCTTCGCCCCTGTGGCAGTCCTGGTATAGGAGATGTCATCTGTTCTAGGGCATCAGCCCTCCACTGCAAGGGCGACACTGGAGGTCATGGAGGTAGGGTCAGTATCCGCCTTAGGCCTCATGCACACCACAGTATTTTTTCTCAGTCCTCAAAAGGGGGTTCCGTTGTTCCGTGTCCCTTTTTCCTTCCGTTGTGTTTCCGTGTGTCCGTGTTTCCGTTTTTTTTTGCGGACCGTCTTTAAAGAAGGAATGGTTAAAAAATTGAAATTTTAATAACTCCACCCAGGATACTGGTATAAATGAAGTGCACCTGAGTTTGGTTTGGTGGCCATTTTCTGTAGTCTGCACAGAGTACAGAGGTGATTTTGGTTGCTTTTCTTTGCAATTTCAGCATGGATGATGCATCTGAGGACGAGGTCTTAATGCATTGGCTTGCTTCTCGGCGATGGGGACCGCGCACTCCTTTGTTGCCTGAGGAACCTAGTACAAGGCGTAGATTTTGGGTCCATCCGATTGTTTCCCAAAGTTACCGGAAAGGACACTTCCATACCCTACACCAAGATATGCGGCTGCATCCAGAGAAGTTTTTCTCCTTCTGCAGGATGTCAGTCAATACATTTGATCGCTTGCTGTCGTCTCTACGTACTGTCCTTACCTTCATGGACACCAATATGAGGCGCAGCATTACTCCTGAGGAAAGGCTCATCGTCACGTTGAGGTAAGCAATATTTAATTGATCAAGCTTCACCAGTAAGGTGCCGTGCTTCTGTCAAGAGGAACATGTGTTTTAAAATGGCTGCTCTTAGACATGTGCTTCTGTTTGCTGAAGTAACCTTTCTTTTGCCATAATGTTTGGTGTAATTTTATTGTAAATTTTTGGTTGTGCTTACCGTTAATCCCTGTCACATAACACCCAAATATTGAAGGTTGTCTATTCGTATGTGCAAGTTTGGAACTTTGGTTCCACAAACGTCCTCAAGACACTACAATACTCCGCAGCACTCGCAAGAATAGTTTGTGACAAAATGTTTTTTATAGTCAGTCAGGCAGCCAGGTTACAGCAGCCTGTATCCTGGCCGTGTGAGTGACTAAATCTCCTTTATTAAGTAAAACTTTATTGGGTACTGCATCAGATTATATTGTAGTGTCTTTAAGCTTTTGGACCCTCAGTCAGGATCCCTAGCTGCATGCACCACCCTGCTTGAAGCCTATATGCCAGTCTGTACCCTATTTTGTGTGTTTGAGGTTGTTGCCAAACCCTGTGATTTTCATCTTTCGTCCTCATCATGCGTAATGTTCACATAATAAGTGTTAATTTGCCAATAACGTGATGGTTATAATGGTTGATATTGGGGCCTATGGAAGCACTGCTGATGCACGCATCTTTAGTTCTTCTAGAATGGGTGAGCGGCTTCGTGCCAACCAGCTTGCCCTGCCCGAGTCCAGAAGACTGCCCGGATCTGCTGGTCCGCCGGCTCCATTTGTCATCGTGGCGGATGAAGGGTTTGCCTTAACTCACCATGTTCTGCGGCCCTTTCCAAAGCGTGGTTTGGATGTCAGGAGGCGTATTTTCAACTACCGGTTGACTCGTGCCCGTTGGTATGTTGAGTGCGCTTTCGGAATACTCTCTAGCAAATGGAGGGTGTTTTTGTCATCCATACAGATGGATCCGGAGAATGCTACCCTCGTGATTCAAGCTTGTGTTGTTCTACACAACTTCACCAGGATTCACGAGGCTTCCTCTTCTGTTGACATGGAAGATTTGCCCGCGTCAGCAGGTTTGGGCTTGGATCGGACCCTGCATAGACGACCTGGGACTGCAGGCCTTGCAGTTCGAGAACTCTATACAGACTACTTTCTAAGCCCAGAGGGGTCCTTGCCATGGCAGAGGGACGCAATTCGTGGCAGTGTTTGATTTCTTCTGTGCTCGTTATTTTTTTTTTTTGTTTTCCAGATAGCTTATGTAATTTTAGACATAGTTGAGTGTAGGGACTCGCAAGACAATGAGGATCCTTGACGTGGGCTTGCGGGCTGAGGTTTTTGGGAACTAAAAGCAAATCAATCTTTTGATACCCAAACAAGATCTTTGTTTTTCCAATTTTAGAAACAGCATTAATGGATTTGCTATATGTTTCCCAAAACCTTCTAATACCTCTAAAAATTTTTAAAAAGTGGCCGTCACCATGTAAAATAAACTTGTTTTACTACTACAAGTATTGTTTGTGTCTCTTTGAAGTGTCTTTAGAAATATGAGTGATGTATATTTGAAAACTAGTTGAAAATTTGAAATTTACACTGTCACATTCTACATGTCGTCCCAATAGCTTTGCAGGACAAACATTAGGATAATATTTTATTTTGCCCAAACCCAAAATTTGAGAAAAGGTGGGTTTGGCCGTGTGCATTCTACTCTCATCTATTATTTTTTTTACATTACCTCACGTCCAAACAGATATTGGTCCTAACACCTATTATTACTACCCATTAATAAAAAACACAAATATAACATCAAAACAAAAGAACACAAAATTAAAGATCAAACAAATCCCTGGTGAAGGGACCAGGCTGGTACGAACTGCCAGGCCTCTGCTGTTGCTGTGGCAGTGGGGCAGTGGCATAGGGGGCAGCCTGTGGAAAGAAATGAGAAGCTGGCTGGCTTCTGGGGCCACCTGGTAAGACGGGCCAGGTACAGGGGGGCCATGGGGTTGGGGTTGACTTGGCCCAGCAACATGTTGCGCACGTGCTGCAAGTATGCGCCGTCTCACGTTGCATATTTCTGTGAGTATATCTTCCTCGTAGGGGGAGGAGAAAAGCTCAATCAGCATCACAATCCCCGCCACGCAAGGGCTCAAGCGGTGGGCAGGGACGCCCCTGAGTAGCGGACCCAGCCCCCTCACCACGGCTTCTTCTGGGCCCTCACTCCTCCTCTTGGCCAGGAACTCTATAACTCAGGCATCTATTTGTTCCCTTGTATCTGGCGCCGAGGAAGCCTGAGGGCCAGTGCGTCTCCGCCTTGGATGAGGCTGCGGGGTTGGATCCAGGGTCCCCTGTGAAAGGGTTGGCGGCTCCAGAGGTGGCTGTTGTGGCTCCTCAGCCTGGGGATGGGTGGGGCTGCTCTTTGGGGAGAAAACGGCCGGAGTTTCACTGCCCCCAGCATCCGAATCCTCCGGATCGTCTTCCAAGCTGTCCACAGTACTGTATGGAAACATTATAGATAATTAGATATTAAATTAATGTTGTCCAACATTCTGGATTGTCAAAAGGTTTAGATCAATCAAAAATTAAAAACAAAAGGAGTCTACTCGTTTGTACAAGTCAAAACTTTTAAAAAAGAGGATTATCCTTGTGGGATGAAAACTTAACATATCCATTGAAACACTAAATAATCACTGATGAATCCTAATGTGAGCAAGTACTGAAACTGAACACTGATAGAGGTTTGTGGATGTCCTGTGCGAAAAATGGTGAACACATTTGAGGAGCTAACCAAGTGCTGAAATTCTCCACATCGGCATTGTGGACGGGTTTGTACACTCTCACACTCGTTTGGGTTTATTCAAGCTTCCAAAATACTACTTCCTGAACATTTCAAATGCTTCCTAAGGTCAGGGTTGAAGTTTATCTTCAAAAACTGCACCAGGAATGCAGAAAGTACATCATTAGTCAATGTATAATAGTACAAAGTATTGCGCATTTGGAATAATATCTGATGGCAAACATTTTCGGAAAAAGAAATACAACTATAGAATATTGTTTAAGGAAATTTTCATAGTCACGAGGTCCTGTTAATAAACTATAAGGTAAAAACAATACAAAGCATTAAAAAATATAGGAATACTGCGAAAAAATCTAAAATGGGAACACTATTCACGCACCTCTGACTGGTAAGGCCGGGGCCTGAGCATATATTTTGAACATATCCAATGTAAAGGGACACATTCTCATATTGACGATCGCCAAACAACAGGCAAAATATATGTCAAACAGGAGTATGATGATAAAAAACAAGCAAGGCACATGTGTCATCTCCCTTCTAATTTCAAGCACTGATAGCACTCTATCCCATCAGATATCTAAAAGACTATATATTTCACATCAAGTGGCACACAGGATGAAGAGAGACGGCAGAGGGCAGGGCATGTGCGATGTGCTTGTGTTGTCTCGTCATACTGCTGAAAGAGTGTGGTTTTTTTTATCCATTTTTAATATGGATCGAAAAAAAGCACATACACCGAGGTAAGTGGTGATCAATAGATATTTAACATATTATAAATATACTTACGGCCTCAAATCCATCACCGGCTTCAGAAACTCCAACTGTGCTGTATAAATATATGGCCTTTTTCGGGCACCACCCTCGCCACTTCGGCCATGCTCATTAAGTTCCCGGCGGAACTGATCCCGGCAGCTGTTCCACCGTGTTTTGGTCTGTTTCACTATTGTGACATAAAAAAAAAGTTGGAGAATTTTGACTTGTTTATAAAAGTGACCTTTGGGAAAATTCAATATAAAAAAAGATCCATAAATTAGGCACAAACGGAGGATAATTTGGCCATAATGAAAAAAAATTAAACACATGCTACAGTACTGCAATTTTGGACATACTAATTTAAAACGTTCAGGAAGCCAGGGAATAATCGTGCTAGGCATTGGTATGTAAATTAATGCACAATATGCGCTAAGTGTCAACTATTGCATACGCAATTAAAAACTAGAACAAGTGCCACCAACTAGCAGGTGCACATGCATAGTATCCATTACTACAGTTTACAGCATCATAGCTAGGGCCAGGCATTTCAAATACACCACATAGTAGGAGTACGGTGTATTTTATCAAATAAATTAAAAAGTCAAATCCATATATAGGCATATATATAATATAAGGGAGGTGAATGTAAAAAACAAACAGTTTATTAGGAACATGGAGCTAAGCGTTCCGCAGTATCACGGCCTAGCATCCTGGTGAGAACAGGAGTTCATGTCATTATTGGTTGCTAGGACGCCGTGCACCTAGTGCCGCCACTGCAGTACCGTAATACACTCGTATGAACTATACCAGGGTCTGACTGTACTTCAGGGTCAACAAAAAGCACACCGCATTATAGCAACAAAAGAGGATGCCAGGCTGGGATACCGCGGAACGCTCACCTCCGTGTTCCATGCTCGTATGCAGTTTTTGGCACATCATGTAATTATAGCACGTTCAATAGTGACAAGACAGGGACCAGGACAGTGCAATGACATTGCTGGCACTTACCTAAATCTGCCCGACCTCTGGCATCAGCTTTTTGCCATTCCACGCGCCTCATGGACCTGGCCACTTTCTCCCAGGAGAAGTCCTTTCGCACCCTGTCCTGATACACGTTCAGCCTGCTGTCCCACAGTTCAGGCCTCTCCTGCACCAACGTGATCAGTTTTTCCACGTTCCACTTTGGCATTGTGAAAATGTATGGAAATATAAGCCACAGCTCACTACACCAAAACCACATGCACCACAAGGCTGTAGCAAACTGCAATGTGATAACCTATGACCTGAAGCTTCCTTCCTGTATTGAAATTATTATTATTTTTTCTTTTTATTGGGCTCAAATCTGGCAGACAGTTTTGCCATGAAAAAGATAAATAAAACGGACACGGACGCGGATGACAAACGGTTGTGCATCCGAGATTTTCGCGGACCCATTGATTTGAAAGGGTCCGCGAATCGTTGTCCGCGTAAAAAATAGGACAGGTCATATTTTTTTGACGGACTGGAACCACGGAACACGGACGCGGATGCCAAACGGTGCCTTTAGCCGATTTTTCAATGGAACCATTGAAAGTCAATGGGTCCGCTGAAAATCACGAAAAACTGAACAACGGACACGGAAAGAAACAACGGTCGTGTGCATGAGGCCTTACTGGAAGGCAGCGGAATTAGCCACAGCTAAAGCAGATGTTTCCATTCTTCCAGGGTCTTGATGGCATAGGTCTGTCCATTTTTCCGGACAAGAATCTTCAGGGGGTAACCCCATTTGTAGGGGAAATCATTGTCCCGGAGGGCCGTCGTAATGGGCAGCAGCGTTCTGCGCCGACGAAGGGTGACCATAGAGAGGTCCGTGAAAAGTTTAATTTTCTGATACGGAGCAGGTAGTGGGTTCTTGTTGCGCGCCGCAGCCATAAGTGCCTCTTTAGTGTGAAAGAAATTAATTCGCGCCAAAGTGTCATGCGGGACATTCGGACCCAAGTGTGGGGGTTTAGGAAGCCTGTGGGCCCTGTCAATAATCATGTCTGGTGTTGGAATCTGTGGTAGGAGCGCTTTTATTAATCCCTTTAAATAGGTTTGCAGCTCTTCAGGGGCAACTTCTTCAGGAATACCCCTGAACTTTACATTATTGCGCCTAGAGCGGTCTTCTAGGTCCGCCATTTTTAATTTGACAGCTTCTAGCTCATCAGCCAAGGTGTTGTGGGCATCGCTAATAGTATTCTGGGACAAGGCAAAATCGCCCATCTTTGTTTCCACATGATGGATTTTCTCTTCTGCAGTCTGCAATCTAGCAGAGAGAGGGTTAATCAGCCCTGCAATGTCCGTCTGCAAAGAGGACTTTAAAGCTAGCAGCATATTCTTCAGGGAATCCTCAGTGACCGGCTTGTCAGAGGTGGGGAGCATTTGGAAGGGATCTGGGGTGGCACTAGCATATGAGGTGTACTCACTCAGCTGGGTTCTGCTCCCAGTGTGTCCCGCAATCAGTTGGGGGTGAGGAAATCCAGGCAGCTGGTCCCGTTGAGCAGGAGGACGGGCGCCATCTTGGATCCTATGGTGAGCTTGTCCTGCAGCCCTGGCCTCCTCCGGTGTCGGTGGAAGAGACGGAGGTGAATGATGCATAAGGACAGTGCTGTCGGAGATGTCCGGTGGGGAGGGCGACCGAGCAGCAGGTGCTGGAAGACATTGCACTTATAGGCGATCTTAGTACCGCTCTGTCTGTATCGTTGGCGCCATCTTTAAACTTTCCCCAGTCAAAATAGCTCTCCAGGTTACCGTCTTGCAGCTTCTGCAGATGCTTTTTTGTTTTCCCCATAATGTCACCGGGGGTGTTGTTCATCTGTGGGAGCAGTTAGGTGGCTCTGCAGTATGATCAAAGACAGGCATGCAAGATTATAGTCGCTGAGGTGCAGGAGCTCTGTACTCAGGCGGCCATCTCGTTTAGCAGCCTAGCCACGCCCCCGACATACGCCTTTTTGATCACTTGGCGTTGCACTTTTTGTGATGTAAGGTGACAAAAATGGCTTTTTTTGGCATTGCTTTTATTTTTATTTTTTACAGTGTTCACCTGAGGGGTTAGTTCATGGGATATTTTTATAGAGCTGATTTTTACAGGCGCGGTGATACCTAATATGTCCATTTTATTTATTTGTTTCTATTTTTTTTTATTTTATTACTTGGGATTTTTTTTATTTTACATGTGAAACTTTTTTTTATTTTTTATAAAACACTTATTTTTTTATTTAATACTTTTTCATATTTTTTTCTTTACTCAGACCAACTTGGTTCTTGAAGATCCAGTGGGTCTGATGCCTATATAATACACTGCAGTACACTGTGTAGTGTACTGCAGTGTATTTTCTATTACACTTAGCCTTTCTTCCCAGAAAGAGCCTGATCAGTTTTAGGCCGAATGACAATGGCCGTGTTCCGCAGCCGAGAGCGGTTCGTGGTATGCCGGGCTGGATTCCTGTTCAGAGCAGGAGCGCACAGCGTCATTGGTTGCAGGGGCGGGGAGGGCGCGGAGCTCTGGCACAGTACGGCAGCGCGCTGTGAGAGGCCGCCAGACAAAAAAGTTGGACCTGCAGTACTTTTCGTCCGGCGGATTCTCGCCGCACACTGCCAGGGCTCTGCCCCCGTCCCCATTATAGTCCCCAATACAGACAGAGAGGCGGTCTGGTGAAATAGCAGGCGGAACGAATCCCTCCTGCCACAAGTGTGAAACTACCATTTATGCCATGGCAAGCTGGATGCCTGTGAAGCGTCTGGTTGCGATGGTAACCATCGGGGCTGACACAGCGCCCGGGAGGCAGCTCCATCCCTGTAAGGGGTTAACAGCAAACCACTCAGCAAACCATGAAACTGAAAGGGGGAAGGGGGGGGGGGGGAGTCGGCACAGTAACACAGAGCAGCGCGGCTCCATCCCTGGAAGGGGTTAACAGCTGACATCAGCTGCCAGCATGGGGTTCCACCCGGCCAACCATGAAACTGAAAGAGAGCGAAGGTAGAAATGTAATAATAGTTTATATTGGCAAAAATGATCATTGGCACATACTTAATGAAATAAGGTATGAATACCCCTTTAATTCAGGTGTTTCTGACACCAGTGGGTCAGCTGTAAACTACACCAGGACTACTCCAGGAGGTAGCGGCCTGGTTGGTTCTCTGCGGCAAAGTCCAGATGCCTGTATAGGAGTTAAAGGAACCACCAACACCCTTAGGTTTAGCCTAAAGTCAAACTAGTTAGTTGGCACAGTGGCTCTACAACAACTTGTCTTTACAGTAAGCTCAGGCCATGGGAATGGCAAGAGAAAATACTATCATACAATTTTAACGCTTGTCTGAATACAACTACAGCAGCGGTACCACAGCCCTCTACAAAAGCTGCAGCACTACAGTACCACCAACACATACTGCCTCTGTCACAGGCTCTGGTCCTCATTTATTGGCTCCTTCTCGATATGATGGAGATCTCAAGCAATGCCGTGGGTTCAAAAACCGATGTACCCTGCACGTCCAGCTGCTGTTTTATCAGCTTCTGCCTTTTGTAATGCTCACTCTATGGGATGAAGCACAGGCCTGAATAAACCCGCTGTGGGAGATGATTGATCCCATCACTAACAACTTGAGAGACTTCTTGGAGTCTTTCTGAAAAGTTTTTGATGAGCCCAGACGCACTACTTCTGCTGCTGCTTCTCTACTGCGTAGTCGGGGCAGGACAGTCTCTCTGTCGGTCAATATGTCATCCAGTTCTGAACGCTGGAATCAGAAGTGAGCTGAAATAATGAGGTTCTGGCGGCAGCTTTTTGGGAGGGTTTGACAGGCAGAATTAGCTGGTTATGATGTCCTAACTTCATTGGATGCTATGATATCCCTTGCCGCCCATATAGATCTGCAGTTCTGTAAGTGTGCCAAGGAGGTGGCATGTAAAAGAAGATCTCTTCACCTAGCACCAACTTTCCAGAGACCTCTGTCTCCTTTGCCTCCAACTCCCTCATCTACATCTTCTGAACCAATGTAGGTGGGCAGGCTTTGGTTGTCTGCTGAGGAACGGCAGCACAAACGTACTAATGACCTTTGTCTATATTGTGGAGAAAAAGGAAACTATCTCTGTGCCTGTCCTAATAGGCTGGTGGACATTCAGTCTCTCCAAAATTGACTATTCCAGTGGAATTGCTGCTTGAAAAAGTTCACCATAGACTCTGTTTCGGCAGGTCATTTCCTGCATCGGGCCTTGATGGACTGATACTGAATTCTTGTTCAACATCTAGAGAAACCATTAAAGGGGTTGTCCGGGTTCAGAGCTGAACCCGGACATACCCATAATTTTACCCAAGCAGCCCCCCCGACTCGAGCATCGGAGTAATTCATGTTTTTTTTTCTTACCATAACACACTGCTGGGCAGAGGCTTATGCTCAGCGGTGTGTTCAGTGACGTCACCGGCTCTGACGGGCCGGCTTTAGCGCTGCCCTAGCCGTTTTACAGGCTAGGGCAGTGCTAAAGCCTGCCCATCAGTGCCGGTGATGCCACCGGGCTCACTGCTGGGTGGAAGCCTTTGCCTGGCAGTCCTAAGGAGAGCCTGCTTTGTCACCGGAACTCCACAAAATGCCTTTGCCCAGGGGAACTGCCTGGGTGACAATGAGGAGATGTCCGGGTTCAGCTCTGAACCCAGACAACCCCTTTAACTGTAACTTCCATTAAATTACCGAGACTGTAGAGTATGTCACAACCTTTGGAGCTTTGTGTAGGTTTTCTCCATACGGAGAAAGTGATCCTTAATGCCCTGCCTGTCTCCACTAGTCTGTTGCTTCTGTGCCTTCCTTGGCTTCGTCAACACTGTCTTGTGCTGGATTGGAACTCTGAATAGGTGCTGCACTGGGGAGGCTTGCCATACCCGATGTCTAAAGTGCTGTATTATTCCGCCAAGTTTGCATGGGTTACCAACTGTGCACCATAGTTACGAGGACATCTTTGATAAAAAGGAAGGAGAGATTTTGCCACTTCATGGACCTTATGACTGTCTGATATGTTACCTGGAACCTCTCTGCCAAGAGGTCTAGTATATCCCCTTTCAGTTGTAGAGACTCAAGTTATGTCCAACTATATTAAGGGGGATGTTAAAAAAAAAAGTACCTACAAAGAGACTTGTGTTTAATTTCTGTGTGCACCATAAGAAGATGACAATGGTGTGTAAGCTAAAACTATAGAAGGTATGTGTTAAGATAAGATAATCTTTATACTGCTAAGTAGCCTGTATGCATTTCTTGCTAAAGAAGCATGGTCTCAGCAATTAACCCTTTAGTAGATTTGTGTACCAATCAGACGTCATTGTTGGAATATTTGTTAACCAATCATGTCAATATTTTAAGAGGTTACACCCTTGGAATGGGTATACATAAAGGGCCTAGGACTCTCGCAATTTGGGATCCTGGCAGAGTTTTAACCTGTGTGCTGGCTTCTGTCATTTTTCTCTGTTGACATCATTCACCTCGAACACGTGGCTTGATCCTCACATGACTGACCCTAGGGTCTGCCACAACAGGGATAAGGAGAACTGTTTTATTCCCAAGTCTTCATCACCTGCAGGAGCCAGGTTCTTCATTATGAAGAAAAAAGATGGATACCTCAGCTCATGTATTGACTACAAAGGATTAAATAAAATCATAGTAAAGAATAGATACCCTCTACCATTGATTACTCTATTATATCTACACAGTGCTTACAATATTATATGGATCCAGTATGGCAATGAATGGAAGACTTCCTTTAATATTCATGAAGGTCATTATGAATATCTGATTATGGCATTTGGGATCAGCAAAGCCCCTGCGGACGTCCAGAAATCTGTAAATGAAATTTTCTGGGACCTCCTGAATTCTTGTGTCATCATCTATCTGGTTGATATTTTTTTATTTTTATTTTATTTACTCATTTACTCATCTGAAAGTCATCACAAACATATCTGCATGGTAATCCAGAGAAAAACTGTTGTATGCCAAATTATAGGAGTGCTTCTTTGAAAAAAACCTTCCTACTGTTTCTGGGGTATGTTATTTCCAACCAAGAGGTACAGATGGAGCCTGAAAAATTATCTGCAGTACTGAATTGGCCACGACACACTGGCCTACGGGCTGTTCAACGCTTTCTTGGATTTCCTACAGACAATTTATTCCACACTTCTCTACTTTAACTGCAACAACTTCAGCCTTGACCCTGAAGAGAATGGACTACTGAAGCTGAAACCGCATTTTAGAATCTTAAACAGGCTATCCGTACAGCTCCTGGCCTTCATTGCCCTGTTGTGTCAAAATAATTATTCTTAGGCCTCTTTCACACGCATACGGTGGGTCCGCAATACACGAGGCACCGGCCATGTGCATTCCGCATTACGGATGCGGACCCATTCACTTGAATGGGTCTGCAAATCCGGAGATGCCGTGCGGAATGGAACCCCAGACTGGAAGAACTATGGAGTGCTTCTGTGAGGTTCTGATCCATGCTTCTGCTCCGCAAGAAGATAGAACTTGTTTTTATCTTTTTGGGGAATGGACGGATCGTGGATGCCATTCAAGTGAATGGGTCCGCGATCCGCATGCAGCCTCCCCACGGTCGGTGCCCGTGCATTGTAGACCGCAATTTGCACTCCACAGAACGGCGGGGGACACACGTTCGTGTGAAAGAGGCATTAGAAGTGGATGAGTCCTCCATTGGAGCCAGAGCTATTCCCGCTCAGCCACTACTGGCAAAATGGTCACTTGTGGTTTGTTCTCCAAGTCCTTCTCCACAGTCAAATTAATCTACTCTATAGGAGATGGGGAGCTGCTGGCCATAAAGCTTGCTTTGGAGGCGAGGCATCATCTGCTTGATGGTGCCAATCAACCAGGGCTAGTTTTAGACATAGTGTGCCCTGGGAAAAATTTAAAGTGGGGCCCCAAATCCTGAAATATTGGACTAGTAGTCTGACAGAACTTTGTAGCAACGGACAGTGGTTGCAACCACAGGAGCTGATTGTAGAATGCCACATCATCTCTCTTTAGTCTTTCCACTGTAAGGCCTTGTTTACACCTCAGTTATTTGGTCAGTTATTTCCATCAGTTATTGTGAGCCAAAACCAGGTGTGAGTCAAAAACATAGAACAGGTGCAGATCTTTTCATTATACCTTATGTATGTGTAGTGTCACGAACCAGCACCGGTTAGTGATGGACGAACATCGGCCAGGACGTTTCGTGAACACGCGTTCGCGACGGGCCCCGTTCACTTTAACTGCAGGCGAAACCTGAAAAACCTTCAGGTCATATTTGCAGCCAACAAATACTTACTAGAAGTGCACAAATAGTTCCACAACATGGACAGTGACATACCAGAGGGGGATCAATTGCAAAAATTCCCACAAAAAATATGTATTTTAACAGGGACCATTTACAGCGTCTTTTACTGTAGTCCAGTACAGGCACCCAAAGATCAGGCATTCACCTGACAGAAAAGAACAAGTGATTATGTGGCTGGAGGTACATTAGGCGGTCACTGGATAAAAATTTTACTGCAGGCCACTGGAGTAGAGGCCCCAAAAATTAGGCAATCACCTGAGAGAAAAAGGCCTTTTATGTCGCTATATATACATAAGACAAGGACCATCCTTTGTTTTGGGTAGTGGCAGATATGTGTGGGCTGGCATGAAGAAATTTAATTACACGTGGTCGTCACAGGTGTTGAATTCCTCCGAGATCCATGCCTCATTCATTTTTGGAAATGTGAGGTAGTCGTGAGCTAGGCGAGTGCGCTTATCGGTCATGATCACCCCCTGCTGTGCTGAACGTCCTTTCGGACAGGACACCTCGACGAGGGGTAAGCCAAGAGTTCCATGGCATATTGTGCCAGCTCTGGCCACAGGTTAAGCCTGCACACCAAGTACTCAAAGGGTTCCTCACTTCTCAGAGCGTCCACATCGGCCGTTAACCCGATGTAGTCGGACACCTGTTGGTCTAGGCATTCCCTGAGGCTGGATCCGGAGGGAGGCTGTTTATGGGTTGGCTGCAAGAATGATCTCATATCCAAAGTGATAAACACATCTTCAAACCGCCCTCTTCTTGCAGGCGCAGTAGGATTGGTAGCCGCACCTGTTTCGCTGTGGGTGGAAATTCCTCTGCCAGTGCCCGCAACAGCAGAATGCAGCATCTCTCGCATAGAAATGCTGCATTCTGACAGCCCTCTGTGATGCTGGTAACATGTCCGCCATTTTCTGTTTATACCGGCAGTCTAAGTACTTGCCACCCAGTTCTGGTCCTTGCCCTTTATGCTTTTTATATGGGGGTCCCTCTTCAAACACTGGAGCATGAAGGCCCCCATCTGCATTAAATTGGAAGCGGTGGAGCCCCCTGGCTCCTGCTCATCACCCAGGAGAATGTCATCCTCGGTCTCCTCCCTCCAGCCACGGACAACATCAGGGATCCCCAAAAAGTTTAAAGTCCCCCTCAAAGCGTGCTCTTCTTGCTCCTCCTCCTCCCCCCAGCCACCATCCTCCTCCGACTCCTCTTCACACGTCTGCTGACTTGTCTCAGATTGAGTAGCCCCCCTGGGAATTCATTCAGTATTGCAACTTCCTCATCTTCCAGCTCCTGCTCCTCGACGGCTTGATCAATAACACAATGCAATGCACGCTCAAGAAAAAAGGCATAAGGTACGATGTCAATGATGGCGCCCCGGCTGTGACTGACCAGTTTGGTGATCTCATCAAATGGCTGCAGAAGTCTGCATACGTCACAAATGAGCACCCACTGGCACGGTGAAAAGAAACCAAGCTCCCCAGAACCTGTCCTTCTGCAGAGTTCGTACAGGTAGTCGTTAACGGCACATTGCTGCTGGAGCAGCCTATCAAGTATATACAAGATGGAGTTCCAGAGCGTCGGGCTGTCACAAATCAGATGTCTGATGAGCAGGTGGTGTTGCCGCTGAACGTCAGCAAGGCGAGCCATGGCCGTGTAAGATCTTCTAAAATAGCCAAAGGTTTTCCTGGCCTGCCGCAAGATGTCCTGCACGACTAAGTGCAGACATATGGTACTTGGCGATTGGATGGAATGTTCCCGCCCACAAAAACCGAAGGTTTAAAGCCCAGGGACCGCCCCCACATGTCAAACCTGCACGCCATCCCCTGAAGACACAGAATTAAACGGCGAAACATGTAGGGATGCAGGCAAAATGAGGTAGGGACCCCAGAGTGGGAGAGTATATATAGATAGTGACAGATAGAATACATTAGTAAGGGTGAGAGACCTGAGAAACAATCAGGTATTCCACTGAGATACGGTTTATCTGAACACATGATATAACCACAATATATAAAATACAAATTCCCTCCTGAGGAATTTTAAATTAGTTCCCAAAGAGTTCTATGTGGTTTTAAGAGCACACAATAAACAATTAGGTGAGTGTTGGGCTTACCGCGACTTATGCTTTGACAGCACAGGCTGCAGATGGCAACACTATTGTCAGCAGCTGACACGTTAAAAAAAAGCCATGTGCCAGCGTCCTGGGAGCGCAAGATGTGACCGTGCATGGTGGGTGGCTGGCTCCAGATAAATTTGCAGTCTGCTTTTTGCCTCCGGTGCACTGCAAGTTCTGCCTCCTTCTCCTCCCTATCTGCTGCTCCTTCTCTTCCTCTGAACTCCCCTCCTCTTTCTCTCTTGTGGGCACCCACGTGACATCCATCAACATGTTATCATCGTCACCTTCACCACCACTGACATTAGAGATCTCGGAGTAGGCAGCAACAGCGGGGACCACCCTCCTTGGGCTGATCTTGGTACTGTTGTCAGACCGCTGGGTGGCGGCCGCTGCTACCTCCTCTTTCTTATCCGATGCCAAGAATGGCTGCGCATCGGTAAGGTCTTAGAATGAATGGGAAAATAATTCCTCTGACTCGAGTGGAGGGGCTATGGTGGTGGTGGTGGTGGTTTCTTTTGGGTGCACATAGCAGAGAGTGAGGAGGGTGCAGATACAGAGGACAAGGAGGGTGCAGAAGCGGAAGGCCGAGTGAGCTGAGGAAACAGCCCACTCAGACTCAACCAACTCTGGTGCGTCCTTTGACGTAATCGCACGCACCTTATCCAACTTCCCACTTAGGCTCCGGCATGGTGCACCTGCCCGACTCCTACCACCTCTGCGGAACAGCCTGCCTCTTCCTCTGCCTGTCATTTTCAAAATTACCCTGTGCTACAGTCCCTAGAGAAGAGCAGTATTTGTGGAAGCAGGTGTATAGCAGGCCTCAATCAATATTTTGTGAAAGTAGGTATATTAATCCCCTCAATCAATATTTTGTGGAAGCAGGAATATCGCACCCCTCAATCAGTATTTTGTGGATGCAGGTATATCACACCCCTCAATCCGTATTTTGTGGAAGCAGGTATATCAAACCCCTTAATTTGTATTTTGCGGAAGCAGGTATATCTCACCCCTAAATCTATATTTTGTGGAAGCAGGTATATTGCATTCCTCAATCAGTATTTTGTGGAAGCAGGTATATCAAACCCCTTAATCTGTATTTTGTGGAAGCAGGTATATTGCACCCCTCAATCAGTATTTTCTGGGGCAACAGGTATATCACACCCGTTGCAAATAGTTGTTCCAATAGCGCTTGTCCCTCTATATACCTGCACTGGGCCGATGCAAGGATTTTTGCCAACAAAAGCGAAGCTACATTTTGGCACCCCCCATCACCAGAACTCCCTCTAACACCAGCATCCCACCCGGACCCCACTCCAATCGCCTGAATGCCTGCCTCGCAAAACCCTGCAGTCCACCTACCGCACCCACCTCCTGTGCATACAGACGTGGACAAAATTGTTGGTACCCTTTGGTCAATGAAAGAAAAAGTCACAATGGTCACAGAAATAACTTTAATCTGACAAAAGTAATAATAAATTAAAATTCTATAAATGTTAACCAATGAAAGTCAGACATTGTTTTTCAACCATGCTTCAACAGAATTATGTAAAAAAATAAACTCATGAAACAGGCATGGACAAAAATGATGGTACCCCTAACTTAATATTTTGTTGCGCAACCTTTTGAGGCAATCACTGCAATCAAACGCTTCCTGTAACTGTCAATGAGACATCTGCACCTCTCAGCAGGTATTTTGGCCCACTCCTCATGAGCAAACTGCTCCAGTTGTGTCCGGTTTGAAGGGTGCCTTTTCCAGACTGCATGTTTCAGCTCCTTCCAAAGATGCTCAATAGGATTGAGGTCAGGGCTCATAGAAGGCCACTTTAGAATAGTCCAATTTTTTCCTCTTAGCCATTCTTGGGTGTTTTTAGCGGTGTGTTTTGGGTCATTGTCCTGTTGCAAGACCCATGACCTGCGACTGAGACCAAGCTTTCTGACACTGGCTAGTACATTTCTCTCTAGAATTCCTTGATAGTCTTGAGATTTCATTGTACCCTGCACAGATTCAAGACACCCTGTGCCAGACGCAGCAAAGCAGCCCCAGAACATAACAGAGCCTCCTCCATGTTTCACAGTAGGGACAGTGTTCTTTTCTTGATATGCTTCATTTTTTCGTCTGTGAACATACAGCTGATGTGCCTTGGCAAAAACTTCGATTTTTGTCTCATCTGTCCACAGGACATTCTCCCAGAAGCTTTGTGGCTTGTCAACATGTAGTTTGGCATATTCCAGTCTTGCTTTTTTATGATTCGTTTTCAACAATGGTGTCCTCCTTGGTCGTCTCCCATGTAGTCCACTTTGGCTCAAACAACGACGGATGGTGCGATCTGACACTGATGTTCCTTGAGCATGAAGTTCACCTTGAATCTCTTTAGAAGTCTTTCTAGGCTCTTTTGTTACCATTCGGATTATCCGTCTCTTAGATTTGTCATCAATTTTCCTCCTGCGGCCACGTCCAGGGAGGTTGGCTACAGTCCCATGGATCTTAAACTTATGAATAATATGTGCAACTGTACTCACAGGAACATCTAGTTGCTTGGAGATGGTCTTATAGCCTTTACCTTTAACATGCTTGTCTATAATTTTCTTTCTGATCTCTTGAGACAGCTCTTTCCTTTGCTTCCTCTGGTCCATGTCGAGTGTGGTACACACCATATCACCAAACAACACAGTGATTACCTGGAGCCATATATATAGGCCCAATGGCTGATTACAAGGTTGTAGACACCTGTGATGCTAATTAGTGGACACACCTTGAATTAACATGTCCCTTTGGTCACATTATGTTCTGTGTTTTCTAGGGGTACCATCATTTTTGTCCATGCCTGTTTCATGAGTTTATTTTTTTACATAATTCTGTTGAAGCATGGTTGAAAAACAATGTCTGACTTTCATTGGTTAACATTTATAGAATTTTAATTTATTATTACTTTTGTCAGATTAAAGTTATTTCTGTGACCATTGTGACTTTTTCTTTCATTGACCAAAGGGTACCAACAATTTTGTCCACGTCTGTATATGTTTCTTTAACTTATTTTTCTTTTATATAAATAAACTATATCATGGTTTTTGTTAAGTGCATTTTATTAACAGATTAACAAAATAAGTTATACATCTATAAAACTACGTTTTCAACAATGAGTAAAAGTGCAGGAAATAGTGAAAATATATTTGTCTTAACCCCTTTAGGACACAGCCTTATTTCAACTTAAGGACCAGGCAATTTTTTGCAAATCTGACCAGTGTCACTATAGGTGGTGACAACTTTAAAACGCTTTGACTTATCCAGGCCATTCTGAGAATGTTTTTTCGTCACATATTGTACTTCATGACACTTGTAAAATGAAGTAAAAAAATCATCTTTTTTTATTTATAAAAAATACCAAATTTACAAAAAAATATAAAAAAATTGCACATTTCCAAGTTTCAATTTCTCTATTTCTATAATACATAGTAATACCTCAAAAAAATAGTTATTACTTTACATTCCCCATATGTCTACTTCATGTTTGGATCATTTTGGGAATGATATTTTATTTTTTGGGGATGTTACAAGGCTTAGAAGTTTAGAAGCAAATCTTGAAATTTTCAAAAACCAGATTTTTAGGGACCAGTTCAGGTCTGAAGTCACTTTGCGAGGCTAACATAATAAAAACCACCCAAAACCACCCAAAAAAACAAACGTAGTTAACCCTTTAGGTGTTCCACAAGAATTAATGGAAAATAGAGATATAATTTCAAAATTTCACTTTTTGGGCAGATTTTCCATTTTAATATTTTTTTTCCAGTTACAAAGCAAGGGTTAACAGCCAAACAAAACAAAATATTTATGGCCCTGATTCTGTAGTTTACAGAAACACCCCATATGTGGTCGTAAACTACTGTACGGGCACATGGCAGGGTGCAGAAGGAAAGGAATGCCATACGGTTTTTGGAAGGCAGATTTTGCTAGACTGTTTTTTTTTTTTACACCATGTCCCATTTGAAGCCCCCCTGATGCACCCCTAGAGTAGAAACTCAAAAAAAGTGACCCCATTTTAGAAACTACGGGATACGGTGGAAGTTTTGTTGGTACTAGTTTAGGGTACATATGATTTTTGTGGGGGGTTCAGTCAGCACAACCCTGTATGCAGGTGCACATTGCTATGGCGAAATACACATACAAACGCAAAAACACAAATGCAATAGAACTCTGCATTTTTGGTTGCTCTTTATTACACTTTTTGTGAGGCAAGGTAACAAGAAGTAGCTGTTTTGGCACAGTTTTTATTTAGTTATTTACAACATTCATCTGACAGGTTAGATCATGTGGTATTTTTATAGACCAGGTTTTCACGGACGCAGCGATACCTAATATGTATACTTTTTATTTATTTATTTAATCATTTCTTTTAGTGTTTTAGTGTTTCCGTAGTCTGAGAGCCATAATTTTTTCAGTTTTTGGGCGATTATCTTGGGTAGGTTATAATTTTTGCGGGATGAGATGACGGTTTGATTGGCACTATTTTGGGGTGTGTGTGACTTTTTGATCGCTTGCTATTACACTTTTTGTGATGTAAGGTGACAAAAAATAGTTTATTTAGCACAGTTTTTATTTTATATATTTGACGGTGTTCATCTGAGGGGTTAGGTCATGTGATATTTTTATGGAGCCGGTCGATACGTACGCGGCGATACCTAATATGTATAATTTTTTTTATTTATGCAAGTTTTACACAGCTTTTTTAAAACAAAAAAAATGATGTTTTAGTGTCTCTGTATTCTGAGCCATATTTTTTTTTATTTTTTGGGCGATTGTCTCAGTTCGAGACTCATTTTTTGCAGGATGAGGTGACGGTTAGATTGGTACTATTTTGGTGAGCAAATGCCTTTTTGATCGCTTGCTGTTGTACTTTTTGTGATGTAAGGTGACAAAAAAATGGTTTATTTAGCACAGTTTTTATTTTTTAAGGCGTTTATCTGAGGGGTTGGGTCATGTAATATGGAGCTGGTCGATAGGGATGTGGCGATACCTAATATGTATACATTTTTCCCCCCCTATTTTTTACCAATTTTTTTTCACTTTATTTGGGGAAAATTATGTTTTTGTTTATTTTTACTTGAAACTTAATTTTTTGAGGGAAAACTTTCTTTTTTTTTTTTCTTTTTTTCACTTTATTTTTTGTCCCACTTTGGGACTGCAACTTTTGGGGGTCTAATCCTTTACAATGCATTCCAATACTTCTGTATGGAATGCATTGGCTGTATGAGTAATAGTGAGTATTATTCATAAAGCTTCCGGCCTGTGAGATCCAGGGGGCTGGATCTCACAGGCTCGTCACCGGAAGGCAGCGCGATGCCTTCCATGCCATCGGGCCCCCCCTACAGCCGAATGGGGACCCAATGGCACCGCCGCACCAGGTAAAAGCCGCAAACCCGCGCATTTAGCTAAGGTGCCTGCTCAATGATTTGAGCAGGCACCGTGTTCCGATCACCGCCCGCTGGTGATCGGAACTATACATGACGTACCGGTATGTCATGTGTCCTTAAGTACCAGGACAACATGTCGTACCGGTACGTAATGTGTCCTGAAGAGGTTAAAACAGAGTAAACACTACACACAGTGCTACACTAAAACTGCCTGTTCAAGGCAAAATATTACCAGTTATTTGTCAAAAAGAAGTGCAATAAGGATCAGCAAGGTTTTAACCACTTAGCGCTACGCTAACGCCGAAAGGCGTCATCTCTGCGGCGCTCCCAGGCTACGCTAACGCCAATAGGCGTCATCTCGCGTGAGCCGAGATTTCCTGTGAACGCGCGCACGCAGACGCGTGGATCTCCAGCCTGCCAGCGGCGATCGCTCGCTGGCAGCCTGGAGATGTGATTTTTTTAACCCCTAACAGGCATATTAGACGCTGTTTTGATAACAGCGTCTAATATACCTGCTACCTGGTCCTCTGGTGGTCCCTTTTGTTAGAATCGACCACCAGAGGACTCAGGCAGCTCACTAAAGTAGCACCAAACACCACTACACTACACTACACCCCCCCCCCCGTCACTTATTAACCCTTTATAAACCACTGATCAGCCCATATAGACTCCCTGATCACCCCCCTGTCATTGATCACCCCCCTGTCATTGATCACCCCCCTGTAAGGCTCCATTCAGACATCCGTATGATTTTTACGGATCCACGGATACATGGATCGGATACGCAAAACACATACGGACGTCTGAATGGAGCCTTACAGGGGGGTGATCAATGACAGAGGGGTGATCACCCATATAGACTTCCTGATCACCCCCTGTCATTGATCACCCCCCTGTAAGGCTCCATTCAGACATCCGTATGATTTTTACGGATCCACGGATACATGGATCGGATCCGCAAAACACATGCGGACGTCTGAATGGAGCCTTACAGGGGGGTGATCAATGACGCAGGTGATCAGGGAGTCTATATGGGTGATCACCCCTCTGTCATTGATCACCCCCCTGTAAGGCTCCATTCAGACGTCCGCATGTGTTTTGCGGATCCGATCCATGTATCCGTGGATCCGTAAAAAATCATACGGACGTCTGAATGGAGCCTTACAGGGGGGTGATCAATGACGAAGGTGATCAGGGAGTCTATATGGGTGATCACCCCTCTGTCATTGATCACCCCCCTGTAAGGCTCCATTCAGACGTCCGCATGTGTTTTGCGGATCCGATCCATGTATCCGTGGATCCGTAAAAATCATACGGACGTCTGAATGGAGCCTTACAGGGGGGTGATCAATGACGAAGGTCATCAGGGAGTCTATATGGGTGATCACCCCTCTGTCATTGATCACCCCCCTGTAAGGCTCTATTCAGACGTCCGCATGTGTTTTGCGGATCCGATCCATGTATCCGTGGATCCGTAAAAAATCATACGGATGTCTGAATGGAGCCTTACAGGGGGGTGATCAATGACAGGGGTGTGATCAATGACAGGGGGGTGATCACCCCATATAGATTCCCTGATCACCCCCTGTAAGGCTCCATGTAGACATTTTTTTGGGCACAAGTTAGCGGAAATTTTTTGTTTGTTTTTGTTTTTTCTTACAAAGTCTCATATTCCACTAACTTGTGTCAAAAAATAAAATCTCACATGAACTCACCATACCCCTCACGGAATCCAAATGCGTAAATTTTTTTAGACATTTATATTCCAGACTTCTTCTGACGCTTTAGGGCCCCTAAAAAGCCAGGGCAGTATAAATACCCCACATGTGACCCCATTTTGGAAAGAAGACACCCCAAGGTATTCCGTGAGGGGCATATTGAGTCCATGAAAGATTGAAATTTTTGTCCCAAGTTAGCAGAAAGGGAGACTTTGTGAGAAAATACAAAAAAAATCAATTTCCGCTAACTTGTGCCCAAAAAAAATTTCTAGGAACTCGCCATGCCCCTCACGGAATACCTTAGGGTGTCTTCTTTCCAAAATGGGGTCACATGTGGGGTATTTATACTGCCCTGGCATGTTAGGGGCCCAAAAGCGTGAGAAGAAGTCTGGGATCCAAATGTCTAAAAATGCCCTCCTAAAAGGAATTTGGGCCGCTTTGCGCATCTAGGCTGCAAAAAAGTGACACACATCTGGTATCGCCGTACTCAGGAGAAGTTGGGGAATGTGTTTTGGGGTGTCATTTTACATATACCCATGCTGGGTGAGATAAATATCTTGGTCAAATGCCAACTTTGTATAAAAAAAATGGGAAAAGTTGTCTTTTGCCGAGATATTTCTCTCACCCAGCATGGGTATATGTAAAATGACACCCCAAAACACATTCCCCAACTTCTCCTGAGTACGGCGATACCACATGTGTGACACTTTTTTGCCGCCTAGGTGGGCAAAGGGGCACGCATTCCAAAGAGCACCTTTCAGATTTCACAGGTCCTTTTTTACACATTTTGATTTCAAACTACTTACCACACATTAGGGCCCCTAGAATGCCAGGGCAGTATAACTACCCCACAAGTGACCCCATTTTGGAAAGAAGACACCCCAAGGTATTCCGTGAGGGGCATGGCGAGTTCCTAGAATTTTTTATTTTTTGTCACAAGTTAGCGGAAAATGATGATTTTTTTTATTTATTTTTTCCTTACAAAGTCTCATATTCCACTAACTTGTGACAAAAAATAAAAAATTCGAGGAACTCGCCATGCCCCTCACGGAATACCTTGGGGTGTCTTCTTTCCAAAATGGGGTCACTTGTGGGGTAGTTATACTGCCCTGGCAATTTAGGGGCCCTAATGTGTGCGAAGTAGTTTGAAATCAAAATCTGTAAAAAATGGCCGGTGAAATCCTAAAGGTGTTCTTTGGAATGTGGGCCCCTTTGCCCACCTAGGCTGCAAAAAAGTGTCACACATCTGGTATCGCCGTACTCAAGAGAAGTTGGGCAATGTGTTTTGGGGTGTCATTTTACATATACCCATGCTGGGTGATATAAATATCTTGGTCAAATGCCAACTGTGTATAAAAAAATAATGGGAAAAGTTGTCTTTTGCCAAGATATTTCTCTCACCCAGCATGGGTATATGTAAAATGACACCCCAAAACACATTCCCCAACTTCTCCTGAGTACGGCGATACCAGATGTGTGTCACTTTATTGCCGCCAAGGTGGGCAAAGGGGCACACATTCCAAAGAGCACCTTTCGGATTTCACAGGCCATTTTTTACACATTTTGATTTCAAACTACTAACCACACATTTGGGCCCCTAAATTGCCAGGGCAGTATAACTACCCCACAAGTGACCCCATTTTGGAAAGAAGACACCCCAAGGTATTTCGTGATGGGCATAGTGAGTTCATGGAAGTTTTTATTTTTTGTCACAAGTTAGTGGAATATGAGACTTTGTAAGAAAAAAATAAAAAAAAATAATAAATCATCATTTTCCGCTAACTTGTGACAAAAAATAAAAAGTTCTATGAACTCACTATGCCCATCAGCGAATACCTCAGGTTGTCTACTTTCCGAAATGGAGTCATTTGTGGGTTTTTTCTACTGTTTGGGCATTGTAGAACCTCAGGAAACATGACAGGTGCTCAGAAAGTCAGAGCTGCTTCAAAAAGCGGAAATTCACATTTTTGTACCACACCATTTTTGTAAACGCTATAACTTTTACCCAAACCATTTTTTTTTACCCAAACATTTTTTTTTAATCAAAGACATGTAGAACAATAAATTTAGCGAATAATTTATATATGGATGTCGTTTTTTTGCAAAATTTTACAACTGAAAGTGAAAAATGAAATTTTTTTGCAAAAAAATTGTTACATTTTGATTAATAACAAAAAAAGTAAAAATGTCAGCAGCAATGAAATACCACCAAATGAAAGCTCTATTAGTGAGAAGAAAAGGAGGTAAAATTTATTTGGGTGGTAAGTTGCATGACCGAGCAATAAACCGCTAAAGTTGTGGAGTGCCGATTTGTAAAAAAGGGCCTGGTCACTAGGGGGGTATAAACCTGTGGTCCTTAAGTGGTTAAACCAACACATTAATCCCATTTTTCCTTTCACATTATAAACATATTTTCAAACTATAACATAAGGGCCTAAGTTTCCTTCGAGTTAACCGAGTACAATTCAACTAAAGTGCTAGATAATACACACATTCAAAGTGAGCTCTATAAAATTTTAACTTTTCTTGCTTTTGCGCTCACAAAATCATAAAGCAAAGTCTAAAAATCAATGTCCTGTGTAATCCGGTTTTCAATAGAAATCATTGCAAGTCCCACCAATCTCTCTTGGGACATTGTTGAACATAGATATTTTTTTAGTAATTAGAGCTATGAAAAGCTTTGTTCACCAGAAGCGACAGATATTGGCAATGTCAATAATATCTGCAGTGCTATGGAGACATTGGGAGCAAAGTCATTTTTTATTGCATATAAAATCTGTGAAGGGGTCATTGTCGGTTTCAAGATAGGAGCCAATATAGTGAGCTCTTCACACAGCTGTGCTCCACCCAGATCAGTATCTTCTGAGTTTCTATCAGTCAATACAGTTTGCAAATCTAAACAATACTTCATAAGTGTTGAATATGGTAAGTTTTTAAGTTTCTGGATACCGTAAAGAAACAAAGTGCCTGCTGTGATGCTTAATTTGCTCAAATCTCTTATCATGAGAATTAATATTAACATCCAAAATGCTAAAAAAAAAACACTCAACAAATTTTGGTTGTTGCAGGATCATCAATTGGATCATCCTGCGCTTCATAAGAAAACAGCCTCTTTTTCTTTATTTGCCACACTAATGCGGGAAACAGGCTCAATCTCCATTTCTGTGGCCAGCTCTTTAGCCTCTTCCAGCAAATCTTCAAATCCTTGATCTTAACAATAATCCTTCAAAAAAAGTTGTTGTAGATTCTAACATATCAATTACATGTGGAAGGTACATACTTTTACTTTTAAGCAGCTTGCTGACAAAGCTAATTATATTTAGAATGTTGTACTACATTACCATGAAACACAAAAAATTTAAGTTGTTTAGTTCTTTTGCAAGGGATTCCGCATCAGATTGTGCCATTGCTGATTGTGCCATTGCTGTCAGTGACCTTGAAATATCAGACAAGGCATCATATATTTCTTCAACCTGGAATCTGAATGATCGAACAGCATCTATTCTGGAAGACAATCTGGTGTCAAAGGTTTCACTGTAAGGCCTCACGCAAGTGAACTGAAAGCATTTGAAGACGGATCCGTCTTCAAAATGCTTTCAGTGTTACTATGGCAGCCAGGACACTATTAAAGTCCTGGTTGCCATAGTAGTAGTGGGGAGCGGGGGAGCGGTATACTTACAGTCCGTGCGGCTCCCGGGGCGCTCCAGAGTGACGTCAGAGCGCCCCATGCGCATGGATCATGTGATCCATGCGATCACGTCATCCATGCGCTTGGGGCGCCCTGACGTCACTCTGGAGCGCCCTGGGAGCCACACGGACGGTAAGTATGCTGCTCCCCACTACACTTTACCATGGCTGGCAGGACTTTAGCGTCCTGGCAGCCATGGTAACCATTCAGAAAAAGCTAAACGTCAGATCCGGCAATGCGCCAAAACGACGTTTAGCTTAAGGCCGGATCCGGATCAATGCCTTTCAATGGGCATTCATTCCGGATCCGGCCTTGCGGCAAGTCTTCAGGATTTTTGGCCGGAGCAAAAAGCACAGCATGCTGCGGTATTTTCTCCGGCCAAAAAACGTTCCGGTCCGGAACTGAAGACATCCTGATGCATCCTGAACGGATCTCTCTCCATTCAGAATGCATTAGGATAAAACTGATCAGGATTCTTCCGGCATAGAGCCCCGATGACGGAACTCTATGCCGGAAGAAAAGAACGCAGGTGTGAAAGAGCTTTAAGTCTCCCAATGTGCTTCTACAAGATATTCTAACGAAGTGTGACCTGATCCTGACAAAAAAAACATATTTTCTGCACAACAGAAAAGAAGGTTGGTCCTTCCCTGTATGACATGGCTGCATCATTCACCACAAGATTTAGGCCGTATAGTGTATTACTGTAGTACAGCGGCGGCATGAAGCGCACGGCGCCATAGCAACCAATGACGCCGTGCGCTCCTGCTCTCATCAGACCCCCCTTCTTTGAGAAACACAAATCAAACAATTATAGTCAATCAAGTATGATAGAATAATAGTTTGCCGCTTTCAGTGCGTGCAGAATCTGTTTTGTAATTTCTTTGGTTATAAGGCCAATTAGCCTCCACTTGTCAAATTTGTTGTTATTTTAGTTGCAAATAGATTACAACAAAAACAAAACACTTTGTCCAGCTTAACAGAATAAACCAGACAGTTTATTTAGGTTTGTTCTCCGTTTGGAAATAGTCTCTAATAATTTGCTTTAGTGAAACATCTATTAGATGCATATTTTGGAAAAACAAAATTAGCTTTTTGCTTTGCAGGACCTTTCCTGATAATAGCATCCCTTAGCGAGAATAGCGGGCCAATTAGCTAGATCAGACAAATCAAGAGTCTCCAAAGTAGAACACTGTTCCTCTTGCATCATTTCTACATCACTTGATCCTTCTGTATCAGTAGTCTTTTCAAGGTGAGGAGATGGTACATATGATGACGTAGAAGGTTGATCATCACCTACTTCTTCTTGTCTTTCCTCCTCGCTTGCATCATCCACATTAGCAGCCTCTTAAGCTGTGATGGGCTGTTGGTCTGATGTTAAAGATTCCTCATCCATAGCTACGGGAACTGGATCATCTTCCACATTTGAAACTGGTTCTGATGCAGGAGCATCTTCCTTTCTGGTTTTGTGAGAGGTCAGGTACTTCTTTAAATCTCTAGACATCTGCTTCCCAGCTTTTTCTTTTTCTGCTCGCCTTTTTCTGCAACTTGCTCCTGATTATTTTCTTTAAATAGTTTTGGCATTTTGATCGTAGTTTTACAGCTACGTGAATAATAAAATATTTGTTAAATTTTTATAAAAAGGCTCCTTACCAACACCTAGTGCTATGAAGAAGTACCTGTGTAGCGTGTTGCAGAAAATTATATCTACTATAATAATCAAATACACCAATTGTCAAGTAAGGGGAAAGCGCTAAAGAAGTTTTGACCATGTGAAACTACAGCTCCCAGTATGATATAAGCTGTGGTAAGGGTATGCTGGGAGTTGTAGTTTTACTAATCATAACTACAGAAGTGTGACTACAGCACTGCAAAGTCAAGCAGAATACAAAATGATATCAGTAACTTACCAGTCACATGTTCTCTGTAGTCTTTATTTTTCTTCTTCATCTGGTCCAGACCACCATGACTTCTTCCAGCATTCACACTGTACCCTCTGAATATAATAATGCCACATACTGCACCTCCTGAATGCAATACCGGCACATAACATAGCCCCTAAAACCCTGCCACCCCAGATTTTCCTTATGATAGACACCATACTACTAAAATTCAAAACATAATGTGCCCCACAAATAAACCAATCATACAGCAAAAGAGGCCAGAAGCGTGTTGTAGTACAAAACAGCCATTGTCTTGTATTGCCCCTGTGTAGTTCGTAATAACCCACCACTGTATGTAACCTTTGCATAATAAAGAAAGAAAATATTTGTCAACATATGGTGAGTGCCACAGCTTTATATTGAATTAATTATACACTGCACTCCCATATTTTAATTATATACTGTTCTCCCATATGTTCTATACTGTGCCCCGTATATTACATCCTGTGTCACCGTATATCATATACTGTGCATCTGTGACTGCCACATCAGACACCATTAGATGTACCTATGATAAAAAGTACAGGCCTATACATTCTTTGTAAGTTGGAAAACCTGGCAGTGTATCAAATAATCGGCAGTGTATCAAATACTTGTTCTCCCCACTGTATAGGACAGTGCTACGAAGGTAGTATATTGCTACAAATAATTCATGCAAAGCCCATCACTCAGAGTGTCAATTAAGCACGAGAGGCTGGGAGGAGAGCGTAGGCAGCGTGACTACATGCACTGCGGCCCCACCTAAGGGACTACTTACCTTGTGGTGAGCAGCGGCTATTAAAGTTGTTTTTAACAACTTGCAGCATCTGAAACCGATTAACGGCACAGTGTCCAAATGCTGTGTCCTTTATCTAAAAGGTACTGGGGATGGCCGATAGCACATAGGGGAGGTCACAGTCTCGAATTCCGCCAACTACCAATTGGGATTGTCCCTTACGGTGTATGGCTGCTGATCTGCCATTCAGGTGTCTGGGAAAGCTGAATGACACACATGGTCATCCAGCTTTCCTAGGAACAGATAGAACCAAAATATCTTTTGAAGAGACACTAATAACTGTGACACATGGAGAAATGAATAAACTGTAAAAAATTATCATAGAATGTCATATAACCTCACATTGACCTTATAACCTCAAGTTTTGTGACATGTAACATCCTGGCCACTAACTTATTTTGCTGTCTCCTAGATTCATAACAAATTTGTGAAGCTCTGCCTCACTGTTCCCCAATACAAATATTCTCCCGGGGGAAGGGAATGTGGGGAGGACAGGCTGGACAGTGACTCACCATGCACCACGATGCAGCCACTGACCCACATGCGCCTCTCTCCTCTGTTGCTCTTCATTCTGCAGTGCACTGAAGCAAAGTCATATTGATCAGATCTGTGTCACCATATAGTGCCCAATATATACAGGGCCCCCATATAGTACCTGTACGGCTGCCCTCCTATATACAGCGCCCACATATAGTGCCTGTGCCCCCATATAGTGCTCAATATATACAGTGCCCCACCCTCCATATAGTGCCCAAATATACTAGGGCTGCACGATTTGGGGAAAATGTGCAATTACGATTAGGGAGGTAAATATTGCGATTTTAATATATGATTGAGATATAATAAATAAATGGTGAAATTCCCCAATTTTATGTCAACGCCCCCCTTTTCACGTCAATCCCCCATGTCACATTTCTCCCCCTCCATGTCAAATCACCCCCCTATGTCACATCATCCCTCCATGTCACATTTCTCCCCCTCCATGTTACATTTCTGCCCCTCCATGTTACATAATCCCCTCTGTCACATCACTCCCCACGTCAGATTTCTCCCCCTCCACGTCACATTTCTCCCCCTCAATGTCACATCACCTCCTTCGTATCACATCACATCACCCCATTTGTGTCACATTTCTTCCCCCCTCCCCCACGGCACATCATCCCCCAATGTCACATTCCCCCCCCCCATGTCACATCACCCCCCTATGTAGCATTTCTCCGACTCCATGGCACATTTCCCCACTCCCATGTCACCCCCCCATGTAGCATTTCTCCCACTCCATGGCACATTTCCCCACTCCCATGTCACCCCCCCCCCCCAATTAATGTTATGCTCACCTACGGCAGTCCGTCTGGCCATGTGAGTCACCAACTCCCTGCTGCCGCAGCGCCAGTCACACACTCCCTGAGGCCGTGCTGCTCTGTGAGTGAGGGCTGGGGTCACATGACACGCGCAGCACACAACACAGCTGTCAGAGCGCCCGCCCGCAGCTGGGCGGCAGAGAAAGTGATTTATTAAAAAAATACAATTTTTTACATTTTTCCGCCCCTCCCCATTGGCTTGGCGTCTCTGCACCCTAAGACAGCCGCTTGGTCTGCCTTATTATAGCGCCGGGCCTGTACCTGCGGTATTTCAGCAGAACCGCACACAACTGCTGCACAATACAAATGCACTATATACTTTCTATGTTAGAAAGTATTATATAGGTATATCATAGCCCTCAATCAGTTTTTTGGGGGGCAACAGGTATATCACACCAGTTGCAATTAGTTATTCCAATAGCGTTTGTCCCTCTATATAGCTGCGGTATCGCAGCAGAATTGCACACAACTGCTGCGCAATATAAATGCACTATAATATACTTTTTATTTTAGAAAGTATACCTCAGTATATTACACCTATTGATAGAGCACCTATACCAGTCCTTAAAAGGACTTTTGAGGCCCTATTAGCTAGCGTTTGGTGTCTCTAACTGCCCGTTCCTGCTCCACAAAGCAACTTCTCCCTACACTGGCAAAACACAGAATGTAAATGGCTGCAGGATCGGGTTCTGTTATAGGGTGGGGGTGTGTCCATGTGCTGAAACATCTCAATTGGCTGCCCTGTCCCACCTGATGGATGTGCCATGAGTAAAAGTTTGGCGTAATGCAAAAGAATATGGCACATGCGAACATTGCACGTGCGAATATTGCGCATGGTGCATGGGAATATGGTGCATGCAAATCGCGAACGAGCAAAGTTCGCCACAAAATGACCGCTGGGCGAATCACAAGGCCATCTCTACCCACTGTGCCACGTGTCCTACCTCCTCTAAGGGCGTTATCTATGTGAACCCCTCGATTTTCACAGTACCCCTGGTGGGGATAGACTTTCCTGAGGGGAACATCAGGTTGCTACCTCTTGAGGAGGATAGGCACACGAGCCAGCTGGACCTGGTGGACCAGGAGGTGTCTGAGAAAGGTACCAGAGGTGCAGGGGTTGTGAGCAGGAGCAACAGTGCAGGACCAAAGGATGAGGCAGAGGCGAAGTCAGACAGGCAAAAGGTCAGGGCAGGCGGCACAGGTCAGGCAATCTAGATCGGCAACAGGAGAGTCAAGGCAAGCAGGTATCTAACAGGTAGCAGAGTCCAGGAATACAGGTACGAGTCAGGAACACAAGAACCTTGACTCTGAGGCATCTGGGAAGGTGGCTAAGCCAGTTATATATGCACAGGAGGGCTAGGATTGGTCAGCAAGGTCACATGACCTAACCCATAAAGCCCAGGAAGTGACACTAAGGAAGTGCTGCAGGAAACAAGCAGCAAGCATGCTGTGGCCAGGGCTAGGAGGAAACTGTGGGGTGGATCCCAGAACAACAGTACCTACACAGACAGAGCCCCGGACTGCAGCGGTGACTGGGAAGCACTGGCCGCAGATCACCGCTGAACACGGCGCCTGGGACCGCATGCATGGTCATCCTCCATTATGCTATGAGTGCTCTAAAAATAGCTGATCACTGGCAATTCCATAGCAGTGAAGTGAGATAATGCTGTGGATGACACTGTTATGAAGGATCTGTGGATGACAAACTGTCATGGGGGACCCGTGGAGGACACACTGTCATGGGGGACCCGTGGATGACACACTGTCATGGGGGACCCGTGGATGACACACTGTCATGGGGGACCCGTGGATGACACACTGTCATGGGGGACCCGTGGATGACACACTGTCATGGGGGACCCGTGGATGACAACACAGTAGGGAGCAACACAGGAGGGGGCACATGGAGCACACAGGAGGGCCACAGGGGAAACACAGAGCTGACAGTGGAAATTCACAGTTCAGTGACCATCAGTACTTGAGGGCAGTACAGGGCTGTTAGAATGAGAGTGTGCCCTGCACCCCCTCCTCCACAGACACTGCTGCATGCCTTTTACACCATGGACTTACCAGTTGGAGAGGGAACAGGCCAAGTGCTTTGATAAGAGGGTCCTGGGAGCCCCCTGCAGTCCAGGAGCTGAGGTCAGAGTCTGGGAGGTCAGATGAAGACGGCCCAGTCATCCCAGTATAAACTATAGGCCTCCAGCCTGGAGCAAGTGCAGACAAAGGATATCCTGATGCCAGTCTGTGGCATCACTCAGGATTGTTGATAATGCAGCATGCTGGGCTGTCACTGAGGTCTTATGAGATGGGGAGACTGTGCGGGAGGGGAACAGCAGCGGTGACTGTTCTTACAGAGACCGCTGCAGCATGGTAAAGAGACACTGGGGACCATGTGGAGTCGGAAAATAAAGGAATTGAATAAAAAAAAAAACTCCCACACTCGGCCCACTTAATTATCTAACAGCAGGGGGGAACCCTGGGCAATTGCCTTTCTGCCTCTCCCCCCCCATGTCGGCCTTGCAATCAACCGATCATCATTTATACCGATCATAAAAACTTGATGCATCTTCAGTCAGCTCTTAGACTCAATCCCCACCAGGCATGTTGATCTTTGTTTTTCCCTTTCATCCTCCATGACAGCATACCATCAGAGAGATGACCCACCTCCATCCAGGTAGGGACAGGAAGAATAAATTAGACCCTCCTCCGGCTCCTCCTCAGTGTCTTCCTGTCCCTCCAAGTGGGTGATACGATATTCCTCCTGGTAGTTGCTATGGGTCCCCGTCTGTGAAGGAAGACAGAGGTGGCTGTTTTATATTTTACTTATGCCTTAACCACATGAGGGAAGCAGGCAGCACCCATTCCCTATTTGGGTTTCTAAAGGTGCTGGGGATTCTGTTGGGCGTGGAGGTCCATGTGGTGACCGGACACTTAGTGAGTTCCTCCGGTCTTGTGAGCGCTCCCCGTCGCAACCCGATACTTTCGGCGCTTGCGATGACGTCACAGGAAGTTGAAAGCGTTCCACATGCGTTCCAGCAAGAATGTCTGGCATGCGTGAAACACTTAGAGGGGGCAGAGCTTAATTTGATGTGTGGATCAAGGCGGAAATCGATAATAGATATTTAAAGGGGACTGAGGTTACAGGGCCGAACAGTATATCTGAACAGGGTACAAGCCAGATGGAAACCTTTCTGGGCCCTACTGTTGTAAGTTACTTTCGCTTGGGGGGGATGGTTACAACAGTTGGAATCCCTTATGAAAGAAGGTTCCTCTTATAACTCATTAAAAGACTCTTTCCCTCTTTTACTGAAGGCAGTGGATTTCTTGCCAGATTCCACTGCGGAGTCGGTAAATATGGCGGCAAGAGCCACTGGGTTACCAGTTGTGGCCAGAAGGGCTCTATGGTTAAAATCTTGGACAGGTGACATCAGTTCAAATATGAAACTATGTAGTCTTCCTTTTCACAGTAACCTAATGTTTGGTCAGAATTTGAAGAGCATTTTAGAAAAAGTGTCAGATTCTAAAAAAATATCCTTTCCCTGTGAAACAAATAAAAGGAAGTTTCCCTTTTGGAAAGTTAAAAAAGGAGGTTCCTTCCTGTCCAAAAGATCTGACAGAGAGGGACAGTGGTCCAGAGGAAATGGTTAGAAGATTGGTAGAGGCAGAGGGTTCTTGTTTAACATCAAAATTTCTGAATCTTCAGAACAATCATGCCAGGCTTCAGGTGGGAGGAAGACTAAAACTCTTTACAAAAGAATGGGAAGAAATTACCATGAACCCTTGGGTTCTAAATATGATATCAAAAGGTTAGGATTAGGGTTGAGCGGACCCGAACCGTAAAGTTCGGGTTCGTACCGAACTTTAGGATTTATGGACCCCGAACATTTTAGTAAAATTTCGGGTTCGGGGTTCGGCGCTTTGTTGGCATTTTTGGAAGCCTGCAGAGCAGCCAATCAATAAGCGTTTAACTGTCTGACCTTAGAAGCCATCAGAGCCATGCCTACTAATGGCATGGCTGTGATTGGCCAGTGCAGCATGTGACCCAGCCTCTATATAAGCTGGAGTCCCGTAGCGCTGCACATAACTCTGCTGTTACTAGTGTAGGGAGAGGATGCTGCTGGTGATTTCAGGGATAGAATAGGAGAGAATCTTTGTTCAGAACGTGAATCTAACTTGGCTATCTACAAACCGGATTCCAAAAAAGTTGGGACACTAAACAAATTGTGAATAAAAACTGAATGCAATGATGTGGAGATGGCAAATGTCAATATTTTATTTGTAATAGAACGTAGATGACAGATCAAACGTTTAATCCGAGTAAATGTATCATTTTAAAGGAAAAATACGTTGATTCAAATTTTCACGGTGTCAACAAATCTCAAAAAAGTTGGGACAGGTAGCAATAAGAGGCTGGAAAAAGTAAATTTGAGCATAACGAAGAGCTGGAAGAGCAATTAACACTAATTAGGTCAATTGGCAACATGATTGGGTATAAAAAGAGCTTCTCAGAGTGGCAGTGTCTCTCAGAAGCCAAGATGGGTAGAGGATCACCAATTCCCACAATGTTGTGCAGAAAGATAGTGGAGCAATATCAGAAAGGTGTTACCCAGCGAAAAATTGCAAAGACTTTGCATCTATCATCATCAACTGTGCATAACATCATCCGAAGATTCAGAGAATCTGGAACAATCTCTGTGCGTAAGGGTCAAGGCCGTAAAACCATACTGGATGCCCGTGATCTCCGGGCCCTTAAACAACACTGCACCACAAACAGGAATGCTACTGTAAAGGAAATCACAGAATGGGCTCAGGAATACTTCCAGAAACCATTGTCAGTGAACACAATCCACCGTGCCATCCGCCGTTGCCAGCTGAAACTCTACAGTGCAAAGAAGAAGCCATTTCTAAGCAAGATCCACAAGCTCAGGCGTTTTCACTGGGCCAGGGATCATTTAAAATGGAGTGTGGCAAAATGGAAGACTGTTCTGTGGTCAGACAAGTCACGATTCGAAGTTCTTTTTGGAAATCTGGGACGCCATGTCATCCAGACCAAAGAGGACAAGGACAACCCAAGTTGTTATCAACACTCAGTTCAGAAGCCTGCATCTCTGATGGTATGGGGTTGCATGAGTGCGTGTGGCATGGGCAGCTTGCATGTCTGGAAAGGCACCATCAATGCAGAAAAATATATTCAGGTTCTACAACAACATATGCTCCCATCCAGACGGCATCTCTTTCAGGGAAGACCCTGCATTTTTCAACAAGATAATGCCAGACCACATTCTGCATCAATCACAACATCATGGCTGCGTAGGAGAAGGATCCGGGTACTGAAATGGCCAGTCTGCAGTCCAGATCTTTCACCTATAGAGAACATTTGGCTCATCATAAAGAGGAAGGTGCAACAAAGAAGGCCCAAGACGATTGAACAGTTAGAGGCCTGTATTAGACAAGAATGGGAGAGCATTCCTATTTCTAAACTTGAGAAACTGGTCTCCTCGGTCCCCAGACGTCTGTTGAGTGTTGTAAGAAGAAGGGGAGATGCCACACAGTGGTGAAAATGGCCTTGTCCCAACTTTTTGGGGATTTGTTGACACCATGAAATTCTGATTCAACATATTTTTCCCTTAAAATGGTACATTTTCTCAGTTTAAACTTTTGTTCTGTGATTTATGTTCTATTCTGAATAAAATATTAGAAGTTGGCACCTCCAGATCATTGCATTCAGTTTTTATTCACGATTTGTATAGTCTCCCAACTTTTTTGGAATCCGGTTTGTACATACATTTAGTTGTGTGGGTGCAGGGCACAACCTTTTTACCCTGCCCTGAGCCCAGTGACCGATAAAAATAACTTTTATCCGTCTGTTAGTTAGGTGGGCTGCGGCCATTTTATGCAAGGTCAGTGCACCAGCACTGCATCTGAGCTTTTGTGACATTGAAATCCAAGCTTGAAAAACTGCACTAACAATCTGGTTTTTAAAAATCACCCTTTTTTGGCAATATACAACATCTGGTGCATTTGCAGGATTAGTCAGTGTGCAATTTAAGCTAGAAATACAGCCATAATTTTTGGGGTTTTTAAAAACACCCTTTTTTTTGCCAAAATCCACTATTTTACAGATCTGCACGTGTGAAATTCAAGTTTAATATATACAGCTTGCATATTTGGTTACTAAAAAAACACACTTTTTTGGCAATATACAACATCTGGATTAGTCCGTGTACAATTTAAGCTAGAAATACAGCCATATTTTTCTGGGTCTTTGAAAACACTCTTTTTTGGCAAAATCCACTATTTTACAGCCGTTGCAGCATTAGCACGTGTAAAAATCAAGGGTTATATACTAATGTTTTTTGCAGCCTTTGCTGCATATGTCATTGTAAGATACAGCCTTTACATAGTGTGGTTCTATTCAGTTATTCGAGATAATACAGCCATTTTGGGCACAAATCTTTAATTGCGGCCTAGTGTGGGTCACGGTGTGTGAGATACACCCTTTATATACTGGGGTTATATTCTTCTAATAATAAAACACAATTTTTTAGGCAAAATACAAAAATTTTCTGGCCTTGCACCATCAGCACATGTGAAATTCAAGGGTTATATACTGCTGTCATAATAAGTTTTTAAACAAACCCCCGTTCAGGGAAAAAAAGTTTATTTTGCAGCCTTTGCTGCATATGTCATTGGGAGATACCACCTTTACATACTGTGGTTCTATTCAGTCATTTGAAAAACACCCATTTTGGGCACAAATATTTAATTGCGGCCTAGTCTGCATCTGTACATGTGAGATACACCCTTTAGATACTGTGATTATATTCTTCTATTAAAACACCCTGTCAAATTCAGGGGTTATATACTGCTGTCATATTCAGTTATTAAACAAAAACCCGTTTTGGGCAAAAAAGTTAATTTTGCAGCCTTTGCTGCATATGTCATTGTGAGATACACACTTTAGATACTGTGGTTCTATTGAGGTATTTGAAATACAGCCATTTTGGGCAAACAAATTTAATTGCGGCCTAGTCTGGATCAGGGCGTGTGAGATACACCCTGTACATACTGTCGTTCTATTCTGTTATTAATTAAACACCCATTTAGGACAAGATTCTAAATTTGAGAAATATGAGAGCGTCAAAAAAGGGACGTGGCCCAGGTCGTGGTGCTACTGGTGGAGCTCCTGTTGCAGGGAGAGGACGTGGTCGATCTGTGCCAGCTACACGCACAAGTGAAAACCCTTCCTCAGGTGCGAGTAGGTGACAGAACCTGCAGCGGTATTTGGTTAGGCCTAATGCAGCTCTACAAATGGTGAGGCCTGAACAAGTACAGGCGATAGTAGATTGGGTTGCTGACAGTGCCTCCAGTTCCTTCACATTGTCTCCCACCCAGTCTCCTGCTGAAAGATCAGAGTTGGCACTTGCAGCCGATGTCCATTAGTCTTTCACCTCACCCCCTTGCAAATCAGCTAAGCAGTCTGAGCCCCAAGTCATGCAGCAGTCTCTTCTGCTTTTTGATGACTCTGGCCATTCACCTATCCCTGCTCCAGAAGTGGAATAGATTCAGTGCACCGATGCCTAACCACTTATCTTTCAGGAGGAGTACATGGTAGGACCATTGCAGCACGTCTCGGATGATGACGAAACACAGATGCCAACTGCTGGGGCTTTCGAAAGTGTGCAGATCGACATGGAGGGCAGGGGTGAAGACTGGGTGGAAGATGATGTGGAGGACGATGATGTCCTCGACTCCACATGGAATCAAAGTCATGTGAGTGACTTATCTAGTTCGGAGGAAGAGGCGGTGGTCGCACAGAGCCACCAGCACAGCAGAAGAGGGAGCAGGGTGCAAAAGCGGAGCGGCCGTCCTCTAGACAGTACGCCTGCTACTGCCCACCGCAGCAAGGGACCGAGCACACCAAAGCCAGCTCCAAGGAGTTCCCTGCATGGCAGTTATTAATACAATGTTCTGATGACAAGACACGAGTGGTTTGCACGCAGTGCAATCAGAGCCTGAAGCGAAGCATAAACGTTCTCAACCTGAGCACAACCTGCATGACCAGGCATTTAAGTGCTAAGCATGAGCTGCAGTGGAGTAGACACCTCAAAAACCAAGAAAGGTCTCTGGCTCCTCCTTGCTTCCTCTTCTGCTGCAGTCTCGGCCTCTTCATCCACCTCTGGAGTGACAGTGCACCTGCCACCCCCGCAAACAGAGGATCTGCCAGCAACACCACCACCTGGGTCACCAAGCATCTCCACAATGTCCCACAGAAGCTTTCAACTCTCCATCTCCCAAACACTAGAGAGGAAGTACCCCCTTACTCACCCACGATCCCTAGCCCGGAATTTCCAGTATTTTAAAATTACTGGCCTTTGAAATGCTGACATTCAGTCTGGTGGAGACTGATCAGGTGTGCACTGCACAACGCCATCTGTGGCAAGGTGCACCTCACTACGGATACGTGGACCAGTAAGCATACGGATACGTGGACCAGTAAGCACCGTCAGGGATGTTATATCTACTTAACAGCACACTGGGTAAATGCAGTGGCGGCTGGGCCTGAGGTGGATAGCAGTTTGGCGCATGTCTTTCCACCACAAGAATTGCAGGGCCCTTCAGTTTGCCTCCTGTTGTTTCCTACTCCACTTCCTCATCCTCTACCGACTCCTCATCCGGTCAGCGTAACACCTTCACCACCAACTTCAGCACAGCCAGGGGTAAACGACAGCAGGAAGTTTTAAAACGTATTTGTTTGGGGGACAAACCCCAAACCGCGCAGGAGCTGTGGAGGGGCCTTAGACAACAGACCGATGAGTGGTTGGTGCCAGCGAGCCTTAGGCCTGGCCTGGTGGTGTGCGATAATGGGCGAAATCTCGTAGCAGCTCTGGGACTAGCCGGTTTGATGCACATCCCTTGCCTGGCGCATGTGCTGAATTTGGTGGTGCAGAGATTCCTTAAAAATTGCCCCGATATGTCAGAGCTGCTGCATAAAGTGCGGGCCGCCTGTGCGCGCTTTCAGCGTTCTCTCTCTGCTGCTGCTCGCCTGTCATCGCTGCAGCGTAACTTTGGCTTTCCTGCTCACTGCCTCTTATGCGACATGCCCACAAGGTGGAACTCCACCTTGCACATGCTGGCCTGACTGTGTGAGCAGCAGCAGGCGATAGTGGAGTTTCAGCTGCAGCACGCACGGGTGAGTCGCTCTGCGGAACAGCACCACTTCCCAACCAATGACTGGGCCTCCATGCGAGACTTGTATTCCTTGTTGCGCTGTTTCGAGTACTCCACCAACATGGCCAGTGTCGATAATGCCGTTCTCAGCGTTACTATTCCACTTCTATGCCTCCTTGAAAAAACTCTACTGTCGATGATGGAAGAAGATGTGGCACAGGAGGAGTAGGAGGAAGAGGGATCTTTTCGTAGGGCTTCCGGCCAGTCATTCACAAGTGGCTCCGAGGGTGGGTTCCTGCACCCACAAATGCCAGGTACACTGTTGTCCAGCCAGGGCACAGTTCTGGAGGATGACGAGGTGGAGGAGGACAAACCATGTTCACAGCAGGGTGGTACCCAGAGCAGCTCATGGCCATCACTGGTGCGTGGCTTGGGGGATACAGAGGACACAGACTATACACCACCCACAGAGGACAGCTTTTCGTTGCATCTGGGCAGTCTGGCACACATGAGCAATTACATGCTGCACTGTCTCCGCAACGACTGCCAAGTTGCCCACATTAACTTGTGCTGATTACTGGGTGGCCACGCTGCTGGATGCCCATTACAAGGAAAACGTACAGTCCTTAATTCCGTCACTGGAGCGTGATCATAAGATGCGCGAGTACAAGCGCACGCTGGTAGAGGCGCTGCTGGTGCCATTCCCACTTGACTGCGGGGGCACAGAGGAAGCACAAGGCGAAGGCAGAGGTCGCCAACGCAGCTGGTGCACCGCCAGCACCTCAGAAGGCAGGGTTAGCATGGCCGAAATATGGAAAAGCTTTGTAAGCATGCCACAACAACCAGCACCACCAGCGGACTTGGAATGTCTTAGCAGGAGGCAGCATTTCACCAACATGGTGGAGCAGTATGTGTGCACACGCCTACACTTACTGAATGAGGGGTCTGCCCCCTTCAACTTCTGGGTCTCCAAATTGGACACATGGCTTGAGCTTGCCCTTTACAACCTTGGAGGTGCTGGCCTGCCCTGCAGCCAGTGTATTATCTGAACGTGTGTTTAGCACGGGAGGGGGTGTCATCACAGACAAGCGCAGCCGCCTGTCCACAGCTAACGTGGACAAGGTCACGTTCATTAAAATGAACTAGGCATAGATCCCACAGGACTTGTCCGTACCTTGTGCAGAATAGATAAATATACCGACCTTAACCAGCCATTGTTATACTGCAGCGCAATTGCTCATTCTTGTATTTTGGATATTTCACACTCTTTTGGAGTGTACCCTGTGGTAATGTGAACAGTGCTGGAAGATGTGTTGTCCCACTTCAGGTACCTCAGATGGGTGAGACAGATAAAATCCAGAGAGTGGCAGTAGTCTCAGCAAAGCATAGTTTGCTGAGAAATTTTTGTATACATTTTCAGGGCTGGATTTTACTTGGACTGGTGGCTAGGCTTGGTAGAAGGAGTTCCCAGTCCACACCCTTCCAGTATGGGTTTTCCTTTCTACCTGAGGTGATCGCGGGTGAGGCCTGCTGTAATCAGGCTTGCATAAAGCGCCTCAGAGTAGGTCAGTCTGAGGAGGGAGAGCGAGAGTTTTGTGAATCAGAGGCTCTGTGTGTGGTCTCAGTCAGAAGGACTGAGGGGCCACAAGGCTTTGAATAGCCTGAGGTTTGGAGGACCTAGCGACACCTAGAGAACAAGGGTTGCACGCCCAGCGTCTGGAGGACTACTGGGCCACACTTCCCCAAAAGGTACTGGAGTTGTCACAGCCTTGAGGCTGCAGTATTGATGTTGGCTGAGGAAAGCTGCATATGTTGTCCATGTGTGAACTGAGCTTTATGAGTGAGGTAGCGACATATTTTGTTTAGGTAGCGCCTAGACGGGCAGGAGTTTATTTGTGTTTTAAGTGTTAGCGGTGCGGGAACCCCACCCCGCCCAGTGATGTATAACTGGACTATCCTTTATAAGACGACTGCCAAAATAAATGCACAGTTTGGACATGAAAATCCGTTGTCTGGTGAGATATCTGTGAGTGTGACCCCCTGAAAAGAGATGATCCCTTACAACCCTAATAAAAACAAATATAAAAAAAATTAAAACCAAAAAAAACAGTGTTGGCTACCTTGTTCCTCCTCCACCGCCGCTTTCACCTACACCGCTCCTCAAACTCCTCCATATGGAACTCCACCTCATAAATCAAATTTAATTTTTTATTTGTACGGATTTTATTTTATGTCATTTCATTACTTTATCAGTTACATTTTCGGGTGAAATTCACCAATTTTTGGGTGTGATGTACCACTGCTATGCCTAGTAGACAGGTAAAAAATAATAATAATTTGTCAGTTTCATTCTTGGGTTGAGATTTTACAATTTTGGACGTGAATAAACCTCTGCTCTGCATAGGTGAAAGGAAATAACATTTCAGACATTCTTCTTTAATTGATGCGCGCCACCTTTCATTCAATACTTAAACTTTAACAAGTTGTCCCGCATTTACGCCACAATAACTTTTCCCATATATCCGCCCGATCCCCCCAAAAAATGAATACATTTATCTCCCTTGGATGTGGAACCCTGTTTCGCTGATAACCGTGATCAACATGGTAGGCTCAGAAAAGAACATTGAAAGTTGATAGATGGATGTCACTGGGGCACCTCTGCATAGGTAACAAAGAACATAAATTAAAAAAAAAAGTCAGTTACATTGTCAGGTGACATTTTTCTAATTTTGACGGATAGAAATCCCTGCTCTGCATAGTTGACAGGGAATAACATTTTAGAAGTTCTTCATTAATTGATTCGCGCCACATCCTTTTATTCGGGTATTCATAATTAAGACCTAACCTGGGTAAGGTTATTTAACATATTTATTAGCAGATGCCTAAACAGGCGGTGAAACCTATCTTGACCCAGGTTGAAATTAATACTTCACTTTTATTATTACATAAACTAAAATTTAAATGTGAGCGAGTACAATTTTTTCTTTTTTATTAATGAACCAAAAAGAATTGAAAATATAGTCGTCACTCCACAGGTGGATATGAGTGTTGATCAGTGAGGGGGGGGGGGGGGGGGGGGGTAAGTAGGTGTGCACTATCTCCCACCCTTTCACTTCAAACTGTTTGCAGAGCTGTTGCTGTCTTAATGGAGTTGACAAAACAACTGTATTAGGCCTCTTTCACACTACAGTATGTTGAATTCAGTGTTTTGCGTTCCGTTTTTCACGGATCCGTTCCGTTTTTTGCTTCCGTTGTGGTTCCGTTTCCGTTCCGTTGTTCCGTTCCGTTTTTCCGTATGGCATATACAGTAATTACATAGAAAAAATTGGGCTGGGCATAACATTTTCAATTGATGGTTCCGCAAAAAACGGAATGGATACGGATGCATTTCCGTATGTGTTCCGTTTTTTTGCGGACCCCATTGACTTGAATGGAGCCACGGACCGTGATTTGTGGCCAAATATAGGACATGTTCTATCTTTTCAACGGAACGGAAAAACGGAAATACGGAAACGGAATGCATACGGAACACATTCCGTTTTTTTGCGGAACCATTGAAATGAATGGTTCCGTATACGGAACGCAAAAAACGGACCGCAAAACGGAAAAAAAAACGGTAGTGTGAAAGAGGCCTTATGCAGTGGGAATCTGGGAAACACCTAGAAATCGCATGTGCTTACAGACTAAGGCCTCATGCACACGACCGTTGTGTGCTTCCGTGGCCGTTGTGCCGTTTTTCGTTTTTTTTCGCAGACCCATTGACTTTCAATGGGTCCGTGGAAAAATCGGAAAATGCACCGTTTTGCAGCCGAGGTCGTGATCCGTGTATCCTGTCCATCAAAAAAATATGACCTGTCCTATTTTTTTGACAGACAATGGTTCACGGACCCATTTAAGTCAATGGGTCCGTGAAAGAACACGGATGCACACAAGATTGGCATCCGTGTCCGTGATCCGTGGCCGTAGGTTACTTTCATACAGACGGATCCAAAGATCCGTCTGCATAAAAGCTCTTTCAGAGCTGAGTTTTCACTTCGTGAAAACTCATATCCGACAGTATATTCTAACACAGAGGCGTTCCCATGGTGATGGGGACGCTTCTAGTTAGAATACACTACAAACTGTGTACAAGACTGCCCCCTGCTGCCTGGCAGCACCCGATCTCTTACAGGGGGCCGTGATCAGCACAATTAACCCCTTCAGGGGCGGCACCTGAAGGGGTTAATTGTACTATCATATCCCCCTGTAAGAGATCAGGGCTGCCAGGCAGCAGGGGGCAGACGCCCCCCCTCCCCAGTTTGAATATCATTGGTGGCCAGTGCGGCCCACCCTTCCTCCCTCTATTGTAATAATTTGTTGGTGGCACAGTGTGCGGCCCCCCCGCCCCACCCCTTCCTCCCTCGTTTGTAATAATTTGTTGGTGGCACAGTGTCCGGCCCCCCCCCCTCCTCCCTCGTTTGTAATAATTTGTTGGTGGCACAGTGTGCGCCCCCCATCGCCCCCCCCTTCCTCCCTCTATTGTAATAATTTGTTGGTGGCACAGTGTGCGGCCCCCCCCCTTCCTCCCTCGTTTGTAATAGACCTGGTAGACCAATGTTGTTAATGGAGGGAGGGGGGCCGATGGGGGGCGCACACTGTGCCACCAACAAATTATTACAATAGAGGGAGGAAGGGGGGGGCGCACATTGTGCCACCAACTAATTATTACAATAGAGGGAGGAAGGGGGGGCCACACACTGTGCCACCAACGAATTATTACAATAGAGGGAAGAAGGGGGGGGTGCACACTGTGCCACCAATGAATTATTACAATAGAGGGAGGGAGGGGGGGCTGCACTGGCCACCAATGATATTCAAACTGGGGAGGGGGGGTTCTGCCCTCTGCTGCCTGGCAGCCCTGATCTCTTACAGGGGTTAATTGTGCTGATCACGGCTCCCTGTAAGAGATCGGGTGCTGCCAGGCAGCAGGGGGCAGTCATGTACACAGTTTGTAGTATATTCTAACTAGAAGCGTCCCCATCACCATGGGAACGCCTCTGTGTTAGAATATACTGTCGGAAATGAGTTTTCACAATCTAACTCATATCCGACAGTATATTCTAACATAGAGGCGTTCCCATGGTGATGGGGACGCTTCAAGTTAAAATATACCATCGGATTGGAGAAAATTCCGATCCGATGGTATAAAAGGGACTCCTGACTTTACATTGAAAGTCAATGGGGACGGATCCGTTTGAAATGGCACCATATTGTGTCAACGTCAAATGGATCCGTCCCCATTGACTTGCATTGTAATTCAGGACGGATCCGTTTGGCTGCGCAGGGCCAGGCGGACACCATGTCCGTGGATCCTCCAAAAATCAAGGAAGCCCCACGGACGAAAAAACTGTCACGGACCTACGGACCCAGTTTTTACGGACCGTGAAAAAATACTGTCGTGTGCATGAGGCCTAACATTGAGCCTGATGGCAATTAGCCCTGCAAACAGAGATAGCCACAGTATAGGTGCCATGTCTATCTTGGCACATTGACGATCTAAGCATTTGAGTATAGTCCAGCCGGACTATTAGTAATTAATTTGCAGTGGAGTGGAGAGCTGCGTTTAAAAGCTAAAACTGCCCCCAAAATTTTACTTTATGTAATAATAAAAGTGAAGTATTAATTTCACCCTGGGTCAAGATAGGTTGCACCGCCTGTTTAGGCATCTGCTAATAAACATCCTTTCATTCAATGCCTAAACTTTAAAAAGTTGTCCCACATTTACACTTTAATACTTTGTCCCATATTTCAGATCTATCATTTTTAATCTGAGACAATTAATCCTCCCTTGGATGTGGTCTCTCTTTCTCATGCTCCCTCTCCGGCGTTAATCCCTGATTCGCCGATGACTGTGATCAACATGGTAGGTTCAGAAAAGAACATTGAAAGTTGATAGAGAAGATATCCAAATGGATGGTGGGTGGACGTCACAGGGACGTGCGATCAGGCAGAAGTTAGCTAGAGTCAACAAAGCGGCAGCAGGGCTTCTCCTGGCTAACGTTTACAAATCAAAAATACAACAGTGACATTCCCTATAATTTTTTTATTAATCATTCCAATAACAGGGCATCTTAAGAGTCCTATATTGTTATTTATCGTCACTACCTCCCCGAGTCGGGAGTGGGTAATTGCCGCACGCCCACTCCCTAACTTGGAAGCTTATGTTTCAATACTTTGTCCCACATTTCTGCTCGATTATATTTAATTTCATCTATTGACCTCCCTTGCATGTGGTATCCTTTTGTCAGGCTCCCTCATGTAATAATCCCCTACCTAGATGATCTCCTAATTGTAGGAAACTCAAAAGAAGGTCTAGAAAGCAATCTGTTCCAAATCTGTCAGACGTTTTATTGAACAGGCTGGGTGATAAATTGGAAAGAAATTAAACCCCTGTCCATCCCAAAGTTTAACCTTTTTAGGGGTTCGCATAGATTTCACTCTTCAAAAATCCTTTCTTCCTGCTCAGAAAGTGGCAGGGGTAATGGAAAGTTTTAAGCTTCCAAGGGCATTCAGCTTGTACGATCAGGGAAGCTATGAAACAGCAGGGCACGCTAACATCATGCATCCCGGCGGTAAAATGGGCCTAGTTCCATACTCTGGTACTTCAGCAGTGGTTACTAGGGAGTTGGAACAAGAGTCAGGACTCGTTAGAGCAAACAATTCAAATTCCCTTATTGGTAAATCAGTCTCTGCAGTGGTGGCTAAATCCAGATCATCTGAGGAGAGGGGTTTCCTTTGGGGATTGGGAGCTCATTGCTCTCATCTCTCATTCCAAGGGCAATGGTCCGGGGATAAGATGACTATCTTCAAACCTGAGGGAATTATCAGCGGTTTGGGAATCTCTAAAAGCACTATCTCAAAATATAGTGGGGAAAGACATTTTAACCCCTTCACGACTGCAATATGTTTATATACGTGATATTTGCACATGCCCCGTGCAGCTATCACGTCTATAAACGTCAAACCAGCTATTTAATCCAAGCGCTGCAAAGCACTTGGATTAAAGCTTCTGCCGGAGCACTGCTGCTGTCACGGACAGCATACAGTTCAGTAATGCTGGCAAGGGACCAATCAGAGTGGCCCCTTGCCGGCAATCGATCCAATTGGTTAGTCTGTGCAGACTAACCAATCGGATCGCGGCAGTGTAAAAATGCAGGTTTCAGGCTCTGATCTGCGCTCTGCAGATCAGAGCCTGAAATCAGGTAGTGTCTCTGTGCCCCACGATCTGTGCACCTCCAACACCCCCCCCCCCGTCCGCGCCTGCCCCTGATGCAGTTTCCCCGCCCCATCCATATTCATGTAGTCTGCCCCTGATGCGGTCCACCCCCTCCCCGCCCCATACATTCATCCTGCCCCCATTTGCTCCTGCCCCTCAATGTTGGCCGTACCCCCCGCCTTTCCAGCGCTGCCCCCTTTGCCCCCTTGCCGTGCGGTTCCCCTGCTGTGTGTGATGGCGGCGGCTCCATTCCTGAGCCGCCATCAGCAGCGAGTGTCAGCTCTATGCTGACACTCTGCTGTAACCCCATTGATGCCGCAGTTGCGGCATCCATGGGGTTAATAGAGGGAGGGGGCTCCCTCTCTCAACCATCGGGGCTGCTGTGCTGCGATTGTAGCGGCCGATGGTTGCCTTTGCAAAAGCGTCCAGTGTTGCCACCTACAGGGCATCTAATAGTATTATACTTTGCAATGCAAGAGCATTGCAAAGTATAGTACAGCCATCAGCCCCACTGGAACTTCATGATCCAAGAGGGACTTGATAAAAAAAAAGAAAGTGAAAATAATAAAAATTAAAAATAAAAAAATTAATTAAAATGTAAATTAAAAAAAATTGCCTTTTCCTATAAAAAATGAAAAAATATAATAAAATACACATATTAGGTGTCACCGTGTCTGTAACGACCGTCTCTATAAATATATCACATGATAGACCCCGTCCGATAAACACCATTAAAAAAAAACCTGTGCCAAAACAGCTATTTTTGTCACCTTACTTCACAAAAAGTGCAACAGCAAGCGATCAAAAAGGCTTATGACCCCCAAAATAGTACCAATCAGTCACCTCATCCCGCAAAGATGACTATTTAAGACAATCGCCCAAAAAATAAAAAAGCTATGGCTCTCAGACTATGGAACACTAAAACATAATTTTTTTGGTTTGAGAAATGCTATTATTGTGTAAAACTTAAATAAGAAAAAGTATACATATTAGGTATTGCCACGTCTGTAACGATCTGCTCTATAAAACTATCACATGACCCAACTCCTCAGATGAACGCTGTAAAAATAAATAAATGAAAACTGTTCCAAAACAGCCATTTTTTTTAGTCACCTTGCCCCATAAAGTGTAATAATGAATGATCAAAATATTCTATGTACCCAAAAATGGTACCAATAAAAACCTCAACACTTTCTGCAAAAAACGAGCCCCTGCACAAGACGATCGGCAGAAAAAAACATATAGCGTTCAACCAATCCAGCAAAATCTGTCTTACAAAAACCGTATGGCATTCCTTTCCTTCTGCGCCCTGCCGTGTGCCCGTACAGCAGTTTACAACCACATGTGGGGTGTTTCTGTAAACCGCAGAATCAGGGTAATAAATATTGAGTTTTGTTTGGCTGTTAACCCTCAATGTGTTATAGAAAAAATTTAATAAAATGGAAAATCTGCCAAAAAAGTGAAATTTTGAAATTTCATCTCTATTTTCCTTTAATTCTTGTGGAACACCTAATGGGTTAACAAAGTTTGTAAAATCAGTTTTGAATACCTTGAGGTGTGTAGTTTCTACAATGGGGTCATTTATGGGGATATCCACTATGTAGTCCCCACAAAGTGACTTCAGACCTGAACTGGTCCTTAACCCCTTAAGGACACAGGGCGTACAGGTACGCCCTTGTGCCCTGGTACTTAAGGACACAGGGCGTACATGTACGCCCTGTGCATTTTCGATCACTGCCGTGCGGCTGGCAGTGATCGGAGCCCGGTGCCTGCTCAAATCATTGAGCAGGCACCTAGGCTAAATGCGCGGGGGGGTCCCGTGACCCCCCCATGTCGGCGATCGCAGCAAACCGCAGGTCAATTTAGACCTGCGGTTTGCTGCGATTTCTGCAGTTTCTGATCCCCGCGGTCCCTGACCGCGGGGATCAGAAACTTTAGGATTAACTTTTTTTTCCAGTATCCCTCCCCCCTGCACCCCTGAGTTATTTTTCACACGGTGGGAGGTGCAGGGGGAGGGTTGCGGGCGGTGCGGGCGGTGCGGGAGGCGGGCGGTGCGGTAGGCGGGATCGCGATCCCCCGCCCGCCTCCCATTGCATAATCGTTGGCGTCTAGTGGGTATACCAGGGTGCCAGCACATTGCTGGCACCCTGGTATAAACGGCTGACATCGGTGATGCGATGTCAGCCGTTTAACCCTTTCCATACAGCGGTCCGTACGGACCGCTGTATGGAAAAGGTTAACAGCTCAGGGAGCTCCCTCCCTCTCCCATCGGGGGGCTGCTGTGCCTTTGCAGCCCCCCGAATGGAGAGGGAGAGAGCTTCCAGGCAGCCCCCCCAAGCCCCGTCCTTACCCTTCCCCGTCTGCGCAGTTCTGGCAACTACTGAGCAGACGGGGAAGGTTCCCATGGCAACAGGACGCCTCTCAGGCATCCTGCTGTCCATGGTTCTGAACAGATCTGTGCTGAAAGCATAGATCTGTTCAGACAAAGTGTAAGTAAAATACAGTACAGTACAATATATATTGTACTGTACTGTATTATGCAGACATCAGACCCACTGGATCTTCAAGAACCAAGTGGGTCTGGGTCAAAAAAAAAAGTGGAAAAAGTGAAAATAAAGTAAAAATCAAAAAACACATTTATCACTGATTAAAAATGAAAAAAATAAAATTCCCTACACATGTTTGGTATCGCCGCGTCCGTAACGACCTGATCTATAAAACGGTAATGTTACTTTACCCGAACGGTGAACGCCATAAAAATAAAAAATTAAAAACTATGATGAAATTGGAATTTTGCCCACCTTACTTCCCAAAAAAGGTAATAAAAGTGATCAAAAAAGTCGCATGTACGCCAAAATTGTAACAATCAAACCGTTATCTCATCCCGCAAAAATCATACCCTACCCAAGATAATCGCCCAAAAACTGAAAAAGTTATGGCTCTTAGACTATGGAAACACTAAAACATGATTTCTTTTTTTTCAAAAATGAAATCATTGTGTAAAACTTACATAAATAAAAAAAAGTATACATATTAGGTATCGCCGCGTCCGTATTGACCGGTTCTATAAAAATATCACATGACCTAACCCCTCAGATGACCACCGTAAAAAAATAAAAATAAAAACGGTGTAAAAAAAGCAATTTTTTTGTCATCTTCCGTCACAAAAAGTGTAATAGCAAGCAATCAAAAAGTCATGTGCACCCCAAAATAGTGCCAATAAAATCGTCATCTCATCCCACAAAAAATGAGACCCTACTTAAGATAATCGCCCAAAAATTGAAAAAAACTATGGCTCTTAGACTATGGAGACACTAAAACATAAAAAAAAAAAAAAATGAAATTATTGTGTAAAACTTACATAAATAAAAAAAATTGTATACATATTGGGTATCACCGCGTCCATGACAACCTGCTCTATAAAATTAGCACATGATCTAACCTGTTAGATGAATGGTGTAAATAACAAAAAAAAAAACGGTGCCAAAAAAGCAATTTCTTGTTACCTTGCCGCACAAAAAGTGTAATATAGAGCAACCAAAAATCATATGTACCCTAAACTTGTACCAACAAAACTGCCACCCTATCCCGTAGTTTCTAAAATGGGGTCACTTTTTTGGAGTTTCTACTCTAGGGGTGCATCAGGGGGCTTCAAAAGGGACATGGTGTCAAAAAAACCAGTCCAGCAAAATTTGCCTTCCAAAAACCGTATGGCATTCCTTTCCTTCTGCGCCCTGCCGTGTGCCCATACAGCAGTTTATGACCACATATGGGGTGTTTCTGTAAACTACAGAATCAGGGCCATAAATAATGAGTTTTGTTTGGCTGTTAACCCTTGCTTTGTAACTGGAAAAAAAATATTAAAATGGAAAATCTGCCAAAAAAGTGAAATTTTGAAATTGTATCTCTATTTTCCATTAAATCTTGTGCAACACCTAAAGGGTTAACAAAGTTTGTAAAATCAGTTTTGAATACCTTGAGGGGTGTAGTTTCTTAGATGGGGTAACTTTTATTGAGTTTCTACTCTAGGGGTGCATCAGGGGGGCTTCAAATGGGACATGGTGTCAAAAAACCAGTCCAGCAAAACATGCCTTCCAAAAACCAAACGGTGCACCTTTCACTCTACGCCCCGCTGTGTGGCCGTACAGTAGTTAATGGCCACATATGAGGTGTTTCTGTAAACGGCAGAGTCAGAGCAATAAAGATACAGTCTTGTTTGGCTGTTAACCCTTGCTTTGTTAGTGGAAAAAATGGGTTAAAATGGAAAATTAGGCAAAAAAATGAAATTCTCAAATTTCATCCCCATTTGCCAATAACTCTTGTGCAACACCTAAAGGGTTAACAAAGTTTGTAAAATCAGTTTTGAATACCTTGAGGGGTGTAGTTTCTTAGATGGGGTCACTTTTATGGAGTTTCTACTCTAGGGGTGCATCAGGGGGCTTCAAATGGGACATGGTGTCAAAAAACCAGTCCAGCAAAACCTGCCTTCCAAAAACCAAACGGCGCACCTTTCACTCTACGCCCCGCTGTGTGGCCGTACAGTAGTTTACGGCCACATATGGGGTGTTTCTGTAAACGGCAGAGTCAGGGCAATAAAGATACAGTCTTGTTTGGCTGTTAACCCTTGCTTTGTTAGTGGAAAAAATTGGTTAAAATGGAAAATTAGGCAATAAAATGAAATTCTCAAATTTCATCCCCATTTGCCAATAACTCTTGTGCAACACCTAAAGGGTTAACAAAGTTTGTAAAATCAGTTTTGAATACCTTGAGGGGTGTAGTTTCTTAGAATGGGGTCATTTTTGGGTGGTTTCTATTATGTAAGCCTCGCAAAGTGACTTCAGAGCTGTAGTGGTCCCTAAAAATTGGGTTTTTGTAAATTTCTGAAAAATTTCAAGAATTGCTTCTAAACTTCTAAGCCTTGTAACATCCCCAAAAAATAAAATATCATTCCCAAAATAATTCAACCATGAAGTAGACATATGGGGAATGTAAAGTCATCACAATTTTTAGGGGTATTACTATGTATTACAGAAGTAGAGAAACTGAAACTTTGAAATTTGCTAATTTTTCCCAATTTTTGGTAAATTTGACATTTTTTTATGCAAAAAAAATTATTTTTTTTAACTTTATTTTACCAGTGTCATGAAGTACAATATGTGACGAAATCTCAGAATGGCCTGGATAAGTCAAAGCGTTTTAAAGTTATCACCACTTAAAGTGACAGTGGTCAGATTTGCAAAAAATGGCCTGGTCCTAAGGTGTAATAAGGCTGTGTCCCTAAGGGGTTAAAAAGTGGGTTTTGGAAATTTTCTTACAAATTTTAAGAATTGCTTCTAAGCCTTCTAACATCCTAAAAAATAAAATGACATTTCCATTTATGACTATCATGAAGTACAATGTGTCACGAGAAAACAATCTCAGAATGGCTTGGATAAGTAAAAGTGTTCCAAAGTTATTACCACATAAAGTGACGCATGTCAGACTTGTAAATTTTGACCTGGACACTAGGGCATCAATGACCCTTGGTCATGAAAGGGTTAAGTAAGATGAGACAACACAAAGGTAGTAGCCTATCTAAACCGTCAAGGGGGAACAAGAAGTGTAAGCCTAAATCTGATGACAGAAAAAATATTTTCCTGGGCAGAGGTTCATCGGAAGTCCCTGTCGGCAGTACGCATAAAAGGGTCCCTAAATTCAAAGGCAGATTTCTTAAGCAGGGTATCTCTAAGGTCAACAGAATGGAGCCTAGAAGAACAAGTTTTTCTCCAGATAGCAGACTTATGGGGTACTCCCCAGGTGGATCTGTTCGCTTCCGCAAAAAACACAAGAAGTTCTTTTCCCTAAACCCCTACATAGGGGTGCTATCCTAAAAATGGGACTTTCATCTGGCATATGCTTTTTCTCCCCTTCCGCTGATTCCCAGGGTGCTAAAAAAGATCCGTCAGGACAGAGATAATGTTTTCTTCATATCTCTGTTTTGGCTGAAAAATTTGTGATTCCCTCTTCTAAATCTTCTTTCAGTTCAGAACCCATGGATTCTTCCCTGGAGGCAAGATCTGTTGTCCCAGGGACTGGTTCAGCATCCCAAGGTGGAAAAATGACATCTGGCTGCTTGGAACTTGAGAGGGTGACCTTGAGATACAAGGGCTTATCGGACGCCATAATTAATATCATGGCGGCCAGCAGGAAAGAGGTTGCCTCAAAGATTTATGCTAATCTGTTCAGATCCAAAATCAGAGGGAGAAGAAAGCTTTCACAAGTTAGACATGCATAGGGCCATCTTGTTCTATCTAGAGGCCACTAAATCTTTCAGGAAGTCAAATTACTTGTTTGTGCAATTTCTAGGGGCATATAAAGGTCATAAAGCCACAAAGAATTCCCTGTCTAGATGGATAAGAATGGCTATATCTGAGACATATAAATCATTGGGAGTACCTCCACCAAAGACTCTGACGGCCCACTTTATGAGATCTGTCTCAACATCCTGGGCTGAGACCAAACGCATCCATAGAACAAATCTGTAGGGCAGCAACATGGTCAAGGCCTTAAACATTTACCAAACATTACAGGGTGGATACTAGGGCAAGTCAGGATCTTTCCTTTGGTAGAAAAGTCTTGCAGGCCATAGTCCCTCCCTAAAAAAGTTTATCTGATATATCTCATGGTATTCCATCATGGAGGATGAAAGGGAAAAACCATATTACTTATTTCTAGTGTTAATCGAGCATGCTCGGCCGAACAACAGTTCAGCTCGAGCATCGCGATGTTCTGCAGAATACAGCGTGTGCTCAAACACAATGTTCGAGTCTCCTCCCCGCACGTTTGTTGGCTACTATGCAGCCAATAAACGTGCAGGTGACTACTGCCAATCACTGTAATGCCGTAGCCATGTTGGTTACTGACATTACAGTGATTGGCTGGCCGGAGGGCGTCATCGGGTGCTATAAAGCACCCGATGACACGTGGTTCGGCTCAGTATTAGTCAGGGAGGGCTGTGCTGAAGAAGGGACAGATAGTGTAGGGAATTGATTCAATTGAATTTTATTTTTTTGTTAGGCAGGGTTGGTGTTAGAGACCCAAAGGTCATTTTAAAAACTATTGTTGTGTCTGGCAGCAATATATATTTTTAGTGCAACCTGCGCTAAATTGCGTGCAATTGTAGAGACCCAAAAGTCCTTTTAAGGACTATTGTTGTATCTAGTAACAATATATATTTTTAGCGCAACTTGCACTAAATTGCGTGCAATAGTTTGGCCGCTGCATTACCGCCGTGACATTACCTGCGCTACATCTCCAGTATAACGGTAGCGCATCTGAAATATCAGTGACATTCAGTGTAATTTTTTCGCTGCTTGGTGGCATCCTAAATATCAGCAACATTCTAAATGTCAGTAAAATATTAGTGAAATATTAGCGCATCCTAAATATCTGTGACATTCAGTCTAATTTATTTGCGCATACACTTACAAAACCTGCGCTACTGTACGTGTGACATACTTGCAAGCATATATACCATTTAATATGCAGAAGGCGAGCAGTAAGGGATGGAGAAGTGGTCTTGCTGCTGATGGTGCACGCAGAAGCCCTGTGCGCGGTGAAATTGTGCCTGCTGCCAGTGCAAAAGAAACACACTCATCCACGATACCTACACACAGCAGTTCCAACAGAGGCAGGGCAACACTCTCCAAGCCCTGGGACAGTTTCATGATACCTGCCAGCACCCTCACCCTGATGCACAGCCTAATGTCACAAGGAGGGAAACATTTTGGAAGCTGGCGAAGGAGTAAGTAGCAGATCGTGTCTGCGTCCTCAATGATCCCTCTGTGCCTTACAACTACTGGGTGTCCAAGCTGGAAATATGGCACAAGCTGGTTCTCTACGCCTTGGAGTTGCTGGCCTGCCCTGCCGCTAGCGGTTTGTCAGAGCGGGTATTTAGTGCTGCTGGGGGCATAATAACTGATAAGTGCATCCGCCTGTCAACTGAAAATGCTGACCGGTTGACTTATCAAAATGAAAAAGGCCTGGATTGCCCCTGACTTCTCTACTCCACCAGAGGAAAGCGGCTGAACATAAACGCACTTTAAATGTAGCTTTTATGGTATATTAAATACACCATATTCCCATGCACCCCTTCCACCACAAAAAGGGTATATGGTTCAATCTTCCTTTTCTCGTACTCCTCCATCATATCAACATGCTTATTAAGCTGCCCTTGCTCCTAATGTTTTAGAGGGTCAACTCAGTAGCAGGCCCTCAACCATAATTTTTTCGATGGTCAGCTTAGCAGCAGGCCCTCGTCCATAATTTTTTCCATGGTCAGATCAGCAGCAGGCACTCGTTGGATAGTAAATAACCCCATAGTTTCTGATAGAGTACAGTTCACCTATAAGTTCTGAATGTCTCTCTGTATATTGTTGGAGGTGAATTTGGATTTCTCGTCTGCATATCATCTGCAGTCTAATGGACAGGTAGAGAGAACTAACCAAATTCTTAAAAACTGTCTAAAGAAGTCACATTTTATTATTGTTCATGGTCAACATGCTAGTGTTCCTGTACAAATGAATTGACCACCGATGTGACAGCTACAGATAGAGATGGCCCAGCGGTCGTTTTGCTGTGAACTTTGTACGTTTGCGATTCACAGAACATGCAAACATATGGCGATGTGCACCGGCGCCATATTCTTTCGCATTGTGCCGAACTTTGATCCATGACACATCCATCAGGTGGGACAGGACAGCAAATTGAAAGATTTCAGCACATGGACACACCCCCACCCTATAACAGAACCCGATCTGGCAGCCATTTTACATTCTGTGTTTTGCCAGTGTAGGGAGAGTTTGCCTTGTGGAGCAGGGACAGACTGTTAGAGACACCAAACGCTATCTAATAGGGCCACAGAAGTTCTTTTAAGGACTAGTGTAAGTGTTCTATCGATAGGTGAGATATTCTGAGGGGTGTAATATACTTATAATATACTTTCTAACATAGAAAGTATATTATTGTGCAGCAGTTGTGTGCGGTTCTGCTGCAATGCCGCAGCTATATAGAGGGACAAGCGCTATTGGAACAACTTTTTGCAATGGATGTGATATACCTGTTGCCCTGATTGAGGGGTGTGATATATCTGCTTCCACAAAATACTGATTGATGGCTGCGATATACCTGTTGCCCTAAATAAACAGGGTGGTCTGATATAACTGTTGTGGCAAAAAACATTGAGGGGTGTGATATACCTGCCTCGTATCTGCCTCCACAATATACTGATTAAGGGGTTTGATATACCTGCTTCCACAAAATTGTCACGGTCGTATTGTTGTTTGACCATGACGCGGTTGCTGTGCCGTTTTCGGTTTGCAAGCGCACTTCCCCTTTAAGGTATATCTCCCTGCTGTTTGGTGAACGAGGGGTTAGTCTTCTTGCTGGTGGGGATTTAGGTATGTCCTGGGTGTGGCCACTTTGTGGATATTACCTGTGGCTCCCTGGCTGGAGTTAGTGGTACTCCAGCCTTGTTTGGTGATGGAGCTCTGCTGCTTTCCTGGGTGAACCTGCCCAGTCCTTGAGGGCCACCTTGTTGGACAGATTGTATCCCATTTATCCTCTATGTACCCTCACCTCTTTTGTTGTATGTCTGGTATGGGTTTATGTTCAGGGTGTGGTGTATCTACCATATCCTGAAATCTGTCATCATCTGAAACCACTCTCCTTACCCTTAGTAGTTGTTGCCCTTCAGGGGAGTGAGTTCAGCATGCATCGTGGATGGTTACTATCATGTCTCAACAAAAAAAATTCTACAGTACTGTAGCGGTGTTTCTTGATAGGTTGCTTAGGGTCCATGCGTTCAATGCTCCCTCCTATATCAGGGATACAGGTCACTTCCTGATAAAATTAATAGAGATTGATTTACCCACACAATTTTGGTTGGTCAGCTTTGATGTTACATTGCTATATACATCTATTGAGCACAATTATGGTTTAGGTGTTGTTGATGTGAATCTCACTGGCACTACGGCTCTCTCCTGATGCATGCCGGTTTGTTCTTCAACTATTGGAGGTGGTTCTGGGGAGGAATTAGAGCGGGGTGTGGCCATTGGGTCAAATGTGGCCCCAACCTACGCTAACTTCTTCATGGCGGACGTTGAGGACAAGCTGGTGTATGCATCTGCTTTCATGGAGGGAGTTCTGTGCTGGTGGTGCTACATCAACAACATTTTTATGATTTGGAGGGGTACGAAAGAGGAGTTGGATGATTTTCACCAACATTTGAATAGGGGAATGCCGCGCCTTCAGTTCACGATCACCACGTCACAAGAGGAAATGCAGTTCCTGGACGTTAGGATTTATGATGAGCAAGGGGAGATTAAGACGGACCTTTATCAAAAGCCTACTGATAGAAACAACTTGTTGAGACATGATAGTAACCATCCACAATGCATGCAGAGCCAATTATTAAGGGTGAGGAGAGTGGTTTCAGATGATGACAGATTTCAGGATAGGGTAGATGAGATACGTTATAAATTTGCTAGAAGAGGATATTCGCAGCGATTGCTACGTAGTGTGAGTGATAGGGTCTTGTTGGTTGACAGAGACCACGCTACACAGTACACCGATTAATAAAAAATATGGATCGGATCCCTCTTGTATCCACTTTTGGTAATCACAGTGGGGATATAGCCTGTATATTGAGAAAGAAATGGCATATCTTACACAAGGGCCTCCCAACTATACATGAGTTTAGTAATCCACCACTGATGATGAAAATTTGAGGGATAGGTTGGTGAAGACCGATATAGGAGGTCCAGCCGATGAGAGATGGAGGTATTTAGCACAGAGGAAGAAGGGCAACTTTCCTTGCCTTGGATGTTGCAATTATGGTAATATGCTGAAAGGAGATACTTTTGTCCATCCATACAGTGGAAGGAAATATGACATTAGGGATTTCTACACATGTAGATCTAGTGGCGTTGTGTATACGATACAGTGCCCATGTAGTTTGATCTACATTAGGGAAACAACCATGGAATTTAGGGAGAGGATCAATAAACACGAGCACAATCCATAAGAAAATGATGGATAAACCAGTGGCGAAACACTTTGTGGAGTGTGGTCAGTCTGTCACCAACTGAGATTCCGTGTGATTGACTCGGTGGGGATCTTAAAAGGGGAGGGGATAGAGGATGTATCCTTAGAAAAAAGGAACTAAATTGGATTTTTACTTTGAGGTCATTACAACCCTTTGGCCTCAATACTGAATTCAATGTGAGTGGTATTGAGTGATATAGAGTCATATAGTTAAAGTGTCCGATTCAGTATAGTATATATAACATGATTTAAATCAGTTATTTAGGGGGGCGTGGCTAACGGCCGACATGAGCGGTCGCACATGATCTGAGCTCCGGCTCCCGTATACCATCCTGAGCCATCCTGAGTGCTAGAGCAGCTTTGTACTCCATCTGAAGCGGCAGGCGACAGCTCGGATCCTTCTTACAATCCGTGATGGGCCCCAGCAAAGCGCAAGCCGCCGCGGACCGGCTGAAAGAATTCGCGCGCCAGGACACCCAACATGGCGCCGCGACGAGCGGAACGCCCCGATCTCAGCACACCCGAGGTCAGGCGGCATTGCAGGCGGCTGCGGACGAGCCAGAGGTGGTGGAACTTACCCCAAAAGAGGCGCATGACCAGCTAATGGCCGCGATATTGGTGTGCCAGACCTCCCTCACGACTAAGATAGAGGAGGTGCGTGTGGATGTGGGCCTCCTCAGGCATGATGTCCAGCAACTGAGGGACAGAGTGAGAGGGACGGAGGATAGAATCTCCGAGCTGGAGGATTTTACACGCCCGCTACCTGCCAGGATCCAAGCTCTGGAGGGTTCAGTCTCTTTATGGCAGCAAAAGTGCGACGACCTGGAGAACAGGGCCAGGCGGAACAACGTGCGCATACTGGGCCTGCCTGAGAGGACGGAGGGGCAGGATCCGGCGGCATTTCTGGAGGCCTGGTTTAAATCAACCTTTCCTGAGGCGGCGTTTTCCATGGCGTATGCAGTTGAGAGGGCCCACAGGGTACCGGCGCGTCCGCCGCCTCCGGGAGCCCCGCCTAGACCGCTCCTGGCCCGCATGCTGAATTGGAAAGACCGGGATTTGATCCTTACCCACGCCAGGAAAAAGCAGACCGTCATGCACGAGAATGCCAAGGTGTCTTTGTTCCCTGATTTTTCCGCTGACCTGCAGAAGAGGAGGGCGACCTTCGTTGCTGTGAAAAGGAGACTTCGGGACATGAACTTACCATATTCTATGGCATACCCCGCCAGGCTGCGGGTGGTTGATGGCGACAGATCGATCTTTTTTACGGATCCCAAGGAGGCGGATGACTGGGTCGCAAGGAAGAGGCGAAGATCACCGCCGCCGCCATGAAGCAAAGCAGCATTTCAGCAACCCACCTTTGCTATACCCAAGGGACCTTAAGGGTCGGCCGGGACGTATTCTATACATACAGGTGGTGATTAGCTGCCCAAACGAGGCATCGGGCTGACATTATGATATTGGCGTGAGTTATGCTGGTTCACTGTTTATATGCATATGATGTTAGCTGCAAGCACGACCATATCGTGCTAAGGGAGTTGGTCAGATACCGGCATGTTCTGTTTTCCACCTCGTGACATGCTGGTCCCTGAACACGTAGCCACACAGGAGATATTACCTGTCTTTTGGCATTATACATTGTTTTTCAATGCTAGTTTATGGCATGGTTGGTTCACATTTATGTTGTTTTATTGTGTATGGGCACTGTATGGTATGACACTGCTAGTGGGTGGCAAGATATATGTATGTAACATGATGGGGAGGAGTTTGCATAGAGGTCCCTGGAGGGTAGACAGCCTTGTTTGTAGCCGGATGACACAGGAGAAATGGCTGCCTTTATGTTGATGTCGTGGAATGTGAGGGGTCTGGGAGCTCCGGGTAAGAGGATGTCCGTGTTTGCACATGTCCGTAGATATAACCCACATTTGCTTGGATTACAAGAGACCCACCTCACGGCCGAAACGGCGTCTAGATTACAGAAACCCTGGGTCCAATGGGCTAGTCACTCTTTTGGTACTTCCCATTCAAGAGGAGTGTCCCTGCTTGTTAACCGTTCTATTAGGTGGGAACCGCATGTAGTTGAGTCTGATGCAGAGGGCAGGTATATTTTTGTCCATGCGCATGTGAATAATATGCCGTTTGTGATTTTAAACATCTATTGCCCCCCACCTGCTAACATGTCACTTCTGCAGACCGCGGCTATTTTTGTGGCTCAGTATCCGCATGCTGGGCTGCTGTGTATGGGGGATTTGAACATGGTTATGGACCTGCGGTTGGATCGTCTTCATGCTAATCCGGCTTCCCCGCCATCTGGTGCGCCGAGTTTATTGGCGTCTTGGATTGCGGAGATGGGATGGTTGGACCTGTGGAGGGAGAGACATCCGGACTCCATAGAGTATTCATGTTTCACTCCTTCCGCCGGTGCAATGTCTAGGATAGACTACGTGTTTGGTTCCCCTGAGGTGTGCCTGGGATTATCGGATATTTCTTATGGTCCCAGGAGCGTCTCGGATCATGCACCAATACTGGTTAGGCTGAATGATTCACGGGAGAGGAGGCCTGGGACGAAGCTGAGAATTCACCCTTTCTGGCTCACGCTCCTGAAGGATCAGGACAGGATTCCTGATCAGTTGCGTGTGTTTCTGGAGGTGCAGGATGTGGAAACGAATCCGTTATTATTGTGGGATACCCTTAAAGCATACCTTAGGGGATGTCTTAAATCTTCTATATCTTATATCAAGAGGGAGACCAGGGAGAAGGAGGATTCCTTTAACATATGTGTTAGGGAGGCTGAAGCGAGATTTGCAGCGGATCCCTCTGAGGTGAACAGGCAGGACTGGTTGCAGGAGGGCAGGATGTATCTGGTACACTTGCATGAAAAGAGTAGTCGGAAGATGTTCTTTTATAAACAGCAGGCTTTCGAGGTGGGGGATAGGGCTGGGAGAGTATTAGCGCAAATTGTCCATAGGAATTCGGCAGCCCCGCCGGTTCTGCGTATTAAGGCCACGGATGGTGATGTGAGGGACTCCGTGCCAGATATCCTATCGAGTTTTGCTGACTTTTATCGCGATCTATACAGGTCACGAGCGGAGCACTCGGAGGTAGAATTGGAGGCTTATTTAGCTGAGATAGACCATCCGACTTTATCAGTGGAGGATAGCCGGGTGTTGGAGGAGGACATAACTGTTGAGGAGATACAGGAAGCTATAGCAGACCTGGCAAATGGGAAGGCCCCTGGCCCTGATGGCCTGCCATTAGAGATTTATGCTAAATATGTAGATATACTTGGGCCTCAACTTAAGGTGATGTTTCAGGAGGCGTGGAGGTTGGGTAGGCTACCTGATTCGTTGTATGAAGCGACTATAGTAGTGCTTTTGAAGCCGGATAAGGATCCAGTGGAATGTGCCTCCTATCGGCCGATATCTTTGCTGAACCTTGACTATAAGATTCTGACAAAGATCTTTGCCAATAGGTTGAACAAGATGATAGCCAGCATAATACATAGTGATCAGACTGGGTTTATACCTGGACGCTCGACCTCTAGCAATATACGTAGGACTCAGGTCGTAGCCCAAATTGGTACTCAGGATGGCAGGCAGTGGGCCTTGGCTTCGCTTGATACCGCGAAGGCATTCGATTCGCTAGAATGGCCCTATCTGATGAAGGTAATGGAGAAGTTTGGCTTCGGTCCTGGGTTTCTGCAGTGGATTCGAGTATTGTATAAAAGTCCCAGAGCCAATGTCTTGGTGAATGGTACCACCTCAGCTTATTTTGATTTACAAAGGGGGACGAGGCAGGGTTGCCCTCTTTCCCCTCTCCTGTTTGCAATAGCCATTGAACATCTGGCTCTTCGCATTCGACGGGATCAAATATATGAGGGTGTAGAGCTGGGGGGGAGGGAGGACAGAGTGGGCCTTTACGCAGACGATCTCATATTGTTCATTAGCAGGCTGGAGGTGTCTTTGCCGCGGGCGATCAGTATTATAGAGACGTTTGGGCGGTATTCGGGTTTGCATATTAATTGGACCAAGTCGGCGCTCATGCCTTTATGGGGCGCAGACTGGCCCAATGATTATCATAATCTGAAGATTGTAGATCATTTTAAATACTTGGGGATTTTCATTACCAAGGAGCCGAGGGAGTCGTATGCCAGAAATATTGCCCCTTTGGAATCTGTTTTTTCTAGCAAGTTTGCAGTCTGGAAACTGTTGCCTATATCTATTATGGGTCGGATTAACTTGATAAAGATGATCCTATTACCCAAGGGGTTATATTTATTGGAACATGCCTGCACTCCAATACCTAGGAATTTTTTTGACAGGCTTCACTCCTTAATGGTGCAGTTTATCTGGGGCAAGGCCAGACATAAATTAGCCTTACACACGTTACAGCGGTCCAGGTTGTCGGGAGGCGCTGCTCTCCCGGATTTTCACTTGTACTTCTTAGCGGGCCAATTGAAATTTTTAGCCGGTTGGGTTAATGGGCAGCCTCTTGTGAATATGGAATATTACCTGCAGCAGTACTTGGGGTTGTCCAGTTTATGGCCAGTGTTGGAAGGGGCAGGGTCGATATCGGGGAAACTATTGCAGATTCACAAGCTGGCACATCAAGTTTGGAAAGACTCCAAGTTGAGGCGTTATCAGGACTGGGCAGATGATATACCCCTGTGGGATAATCCGTTGCTTCCCCATCTACAGTCCATTGAGGGAACTCAGGTCTGGGCATCTTTAGGGATACATGCGCTGCGTGACTTGTATGAGAATGGTGTTCTCTGTTCCTTTTCCCAAATTCAGGAAAAATTTGGCCTAGAGCGTACCCAATTTTTTAGATACTTGCAGATCAGGCACGCCCTGCAGGTGCAGTTTAGGGATCCGAGCAAGGCCATCTCTTCATATCCCTTAATCGGTGTAGTTAAATCACAGGGACCTAGGGGTTTGATTTCAGCCCTTTATACTTATCTGCTGGGGTTGCGAATGTCCTCGCAACCCATTCTAGCCGAGGCCAGGTGGAGGGGTAATATTCCTCATCTTACTGCAGAGGATTGGACGGAGGCGTTGGAGGCTGTCACCTCTGTGTCACCCTCGGTTAACAACAGACTGATACAGTTGTATATGTTGCACCGTAGTTATCTGACTCCTACCAGGCTACATAAGATGGGGAGGATACCTCAGCCTAACTGCCTTAGATGCTTACAGACTAACGCGGACTTCTGGCACATGATGTGGGAATGCTCCCATATCAGATTATACTGGCAGGATATCCTTAGAGTTTTGTCGTCACTGGGTATGGGCCCGATTCCGCTGTGTCCCAAGGTATGTCTGCTGGGTATATTTGACAATGACGGGTGGTCGCACTACAATAAAATACTACTCAGTGAATCCCTGTTTATGGCCCGCAAAGTGATTGCCCTTAAGTGGATGGCGGAGGATCTTCCTACTGTGGGTATTTGGAAAAGGCTAGTCAATCAGATCGTCCCGTACGAGAAAGTACTATATGTGAATAGGAAGTGCCCTGACAAATTTCAGAAAGTTTGGGGTTTATGGTGCGATTCTTCTTTAACCATTTCGCCCAATTCTGTAAGGTCAGACAACCCCTGAGCGGGGTATAGCGCCTCTGAGTGTTCTCCCATATACTTTGATTGTCCACACTGTGCTCATGAAGGAGATAACGACATTTGTATGATTGTATACTCTTTATTCATTGTACTGTATTGTATACTACTCCGGTATGTCTGCATTATTCTTGCTGTAACCTACTGCATGTGATCTTACGATATGCATATGTCTATGCCATGTATGTGCCTTGTTACTCTTTTTCAATAAAACGAGTTAAAAAAAAAAAAAATCAGTTATTTACACGTCACTTTTTTATATCACTTTTTACAGATGGTGGATGGCATCTGTTGATTGGTATATAGGTGGTAGGAATGATATATACATATATATGATAGTTTGTGATATGTCCTATATGCTCTAAGATATGTGTGTCGTTCCCAAGGCTAAAATTGTTTGTGGGATTGTGCCCCTACACTGCCCCGCATATTGAAGCGCGTTCCCATGGTGAAGAAGACGCTTGAGAGCTACTATCGCTGCAAGAGGGCAGGAGCTGGTATGCGATCATCTGATGCTCACATGATTGCAATGTGATGGTGTAGGATGACGTGAGCGGCAGGCGACTGTGGAGCGGTGCACACAGTGATGACCTACCAGACATGCGCAGTTGGGAGCAAAGAACGCCATGCTGCAGACTGGCTTGACTCACCTGTGCGTGCTGCAGAAACACCACTATCACCTGCTGCTGCTTGCACAGTCTCTCCAGCATGTGCAAGGGGGAGTCCCAGCTTGTTGATACGTCACATATGAAGCAGTGATTGGGAAGGCATAAGTTACGCTGCAGCGCAGACAGGCAAGCAGCAGCAGGGTTAGAACGCCGAAAGTGCGCACAGATGGCCAGCATTTTCTGCAGCAATTCTGACACTTCAGGGTAAATTTTCAGGAATCTCTGCACCACCAAATTCAGCAGCACATGTGCCAGGCAAGGGATGTGCTTCAAACCAGTAAGGATCATAGCGGCTACGAAATTTTGCCCATTGTCACACACCACCAGGCCGGGAATGGGGCTCAGGGGCAACAACCACTCATCAGTCTGTTCTTCGATGCCCGTCCACAGCTCCTGCACCCACTGGCTGTGCTTAAGTTGGTGGTGCAAGTGTTGCGCTGACCAGATGAGGAGGCGGAAGAGGAGGAGCAGAAGGCAACAGGAGACACTGAGAAACGTCCTGCAATCCTCGGTGGCGGTAGGACATGCGCCAAACCGCTTTCAGCCTCAGGCCCAGCCGTCACTTCATTTACCCAGTGGCCAGTAAGGGAGATATAATGTTCCTGCCCATGCTTACTGGTCAACGTATCGGTGGTTATGTGGACCTTGCCACTGATGGCATTGCACAATGCACATCAGATTTTTTTCCGCCACTTGTTCATGCAGGGCAGGGTTGGCCTGCCTGGAAAAGTAGTAGTGGCTGGGAACCACGTACCCTGGGACAGCCATAGTCATTACACTTTTGAAACTGTCTGTCTCCACCAGACAGAATGGCAGCATTTTAAAGATCAGGAATTTTGAAACGCTGGCATTCAGGGACAGGGCTCACGGTTGGGTAGGTGGGTACTTCCTCTTTCTCTCCAGAGTTTGGGGAATGGACAGCTGAACGCATCCACGTATGAAGATGGTCGCTGACACTTCTAGTGGTGTTGCTGTCACTTCCTCTCTTTGAGGGGTGTCAGGTCGCCTTGTTGCTCCAGAGGAAGAGGCCAAGATTGCAGAAGAAGAGGAAGCAGGAGGAGCCTCAGATCTTGCTTCAGGCTCCGACTGTACAGCGTGTAAACCACCCGTGTCTTGTCGTCAGCACACTGCCTGAATAACTGCCACTCCAAGGAACTCCTTTGAGATGATTTTGGTGTGCTCTGTCCCTTGGCACGGTGGGCAGTTGCAGGAGTACTGGCAAGGGGCCGGCCGCTCTGCTTTTGTACCCTGCTCCCTCTTTTATTGTGTGGCTGGCACTGCGTGTCCCCTACCTCTTTCTCCGAACTGCACATGTCACTTGGATGACCTGGATGCCATGTAAGGTCTAGGATCTCATCATCCTCAACATCATCTTGCACCCACTCCTCACCCCTGCCCTCCTTGCAGGTCTGCATAGTGCAGAAAGCTGCAGCAGTTGACACATGTGTTTTGTCATCATCATCAGAGAAGCACTGCGGTGGTCCTCCCACATCCTCATCCTCAAACATAAGTGGTTGGGCATCAATGCACTCCATGTTTTTCACTTCTGGGGCAGGGCTAGCTGGATGACAGATGTAAACCCTGCCAGCAAAGCCAGCAAAAAGTATAAGTGACTGTTGCATGACTTGGGGTTCATACTGCTTGGCTGATGTGCAAATGGTTGAGGTGGAAGACAGATGCCCATGGGCCACCGGTGCTAACTCTGTGCTTTCAGCAGGGGATCAGGTGGAAGACAATGTGAAGGAACTATAGGTACTGTCAGACATCCAATCTACCGCCTCTACTTGTTTTTGGCCACACCATTCGTACATCGGTATTTGGGCCTCCAAAATGACGCAGAATATCCTGTAGCCTGCATGCACCAAAGGAAGGTGTTTCATTTGGGTATGTAGCTGGCACAGATCAATCTCTCCCTGCACCAGGAGCTCCACCAACACCAGCAGCACCATGACCATGGCCATGTCCCCTATTTGATGCTCTCCTCATTTTTTTACGCTCAACCAAAAAAATTGGCTGACAGATGAACTATTGTATTTCTGAGTCACAGGTGCAAATGAGGTGTTTTGCACCCCAAAAAGTGGCTATAGGTCACTGACAGAATAACTATTGTATTTTCATGTCACGGAAGCAAATGAGGGGTATTTCCCCACCAAAAATGAATTTATGTCACCGACAGAAATAACAGATAGATTAGCTTTCGTAATTCCGTATCACGGATGCAAATGATGGTCATTTCCCCCACAAAAATGGCTTTCTGTCACCGATAGAAATAACAGACAGATTAGCTTTGGTATTTCCATGTCATGAATGCAAATTATGTTTATCTCCCCCCCCCAAAAAAAGGTTTATGACACCGACAGAATTAACAGAAAGATTAACTATTGTATTTCTGTGTCACGGATGCAAATGAGGGGTATCTCCCCCCAACAAATGGGCTTATGTAACCGACAGAATTAACAGACTGATTAACTGTCCTATTACAGTAAGACGGATGCAAATGCAGGAGTTTGGAACCACTAAAAATGGCTTTATGTCACAGACACAATTAACAGACTAACTCTCCTATTACAGTAAGACTGATACAAATGGAACCCAAAAAATGGCTATAGGCCACACACAGAATTAACCGCCCGATTAAGTATTATATTTCTGTGTACTGCACTAAAAAAAATGCCTACTGGTCACCCACAGACTGAACAGCCACATTAAACACCTAACACTGTCCCTCATTGCAGCAGTGTAGTGTCCTTACACTAATTAGACGGTTATAAAAAAAAGGATGTGGGGCTCCAACAATGCATTTTAAGAGATAGTAAAATATAGAGCACAATTCATATAAAATAGAAAAATATTATCTCTCAACTAGGGATGAGTGAATAGACTTCGGGTGAAACATCTGAAGTCGATTTCCATAAAACTTTGTTCTAATATTGTACGAAGCAGGAGCTCCATACAGTATTAGAATGTATTGGCTCCGATGTGCCGAATTATTGCTTATTTACTTCATAAATTAATTTGTACTGTAAAAAAAACATTTTCCGAACTCCGGTTCGGTTCCAAGGTACCACTTGGAATCGAACCCGAGTTCGGGAAAAGTTTTTATACAGTACAAATTAATTTATGGAGTTATTGCGAGAAGTCCTTATTTCCTGAAGTCCTTTGGGTCATCATCTCTCTGGATGCTGTGCTTTTAACAGGCAATTTCGGAGATCTGCTAACACTTCTTATGAGTTGAGAGTAGGGATGAGCAAATAAAATAAAACCTAGTTGTAATACTGTATGGAACAGGAGCTTCGTACAGTATTAGAATGTATTGGCTCCGATGAGCCAAAGTTATTGCTTCGCGAAGGGGAAGCAATAACTTCGGCTCATCGGAGCCAATACGTTCTAATACTGTACGGAGCTCCTGCTCTGTACAGTATTAGAACTAATTTTTATGCGAATCAACTTTGAATGGTTTATCCGAAGTCGATTCGCTCAACCCTACTCTCAACTCATAAGAAGTGTTAGCAGATCGCCGAAATAGTCTGTTAAAAGCATAGCGTCCAGAGAGATGATGACCCAAAGGACTTCAGGAAATAAGGTACTTTATTAGAAAAAGTGTTTCGGGGAGAAACATAAAATCCCCTTTTTTTGGAGCATAGACAATAGACAAACACTGTGAAACACACGTTTAAATAGATGTGCAAGAGTAGCACATGGCAAGTCACATGACATTCATGTTTGTTTCCAGTCATGTTACCTCTAAACCGGAAGTGCGCTCCGTTTCATTGGTGGAACGCATAATAAATATAAATATAATATGTAGAATAAATAGACATACACTCTAAAATATTAATCAGTAATATTGTGCCCAACCTATTATGCTATATTGCGCTGGCAGCATTAATAAATAGTTTCAATGTCAATGTCTCCACCGTGGAATGCACCGCCATGTTGAGGGCGACGCATGTTAGAGTGTAACGTGCCACCCCAATGAGGAGCCCATTAATTTCAGACGATGCGTGTCAGAGTGGAACGCACCGGCCTGTTGAAGGGCGAAAAAAAACGTAATTATTATAGCAGTTATGGACAGCAATTATATCTTAAAAAGACCTGCTTTTAATGTTAATGTGCCGTTAATGTGTTAAAATGAAAAATCCAATACATCTCTTTTCTACATAGTTGTACATAGGAGTGTGGTATCCAGTCTATAGGATCACTGGGATCACAATTATGTTATCCAAAAAGTGTTTAGATACACTGTGTTTAGGCTACTGGTGGTTAATATTTGAACAATGTTGGTTTAGGCTACTTTCACACTCACGTTTTGGGCAGATCCGTCACGGATCTGCAAAAACGGATCCGTTAAAATAATACAACTGCATGCATCCATCATGAACGGACCCGTTTGTATTATCTGTAACATAGCCAAGACAGAACCGTCATGAACTCCATTGAAAGTCAATGGAAGACGGATCCGTTTTCTATTGTGCCAGATTGTGTCAGAAAAAACTGATCCATCCCCATTGACTTACATTGTGTGCCAGGACGGATTCGTTTGGCTCAGTTTCGTCAAGCGGACAGTTGTTTCTGGTAATGAAATTGGAGTGGTATGCTCCATTGTTTTCTTTATGTGCCCGTGGTTTTAGACATTCAGCCTTTGCTGCATAATCTTGGATAAGGCCAGATGGATAGCCTTTATCCAAAAATCTATTTTGTATAGTGATGAGTTGGTTTTTAAGTGTAGTATTGTAGAGGTTCAATGTAAAATACAATTTTTTTCAGTCCCATACACCAGGGGACTCCTTGAAAACAAAAGACAGCTGTGTCTACACTAAGTGTCAGACACTAAAGGGTGACAAGAGCCGATATGCCCAAGCACCTTACAATTTTCCACAGTCACGCACACAGGGGGACTCTTTGGAAACAAAAGCAACTGTGTCTACACTTGTGCATTCAGTGTCAGACACTAGAGGGTGATGAGAGCCGATATGCACAAGCACCTTAGGTGTACAAAAAAAAGGATGGCAGTGATCAGTATGCACTGGCACCCTATATACACAATTTAAACAGTGATGTAAAAGATAACATATAGCAATGTATACAAAATGCACGGCGGCATAAAGAAAAAACATACACAATGATTAGGTGCAAATAAATCACCGTGCAAGGGGGATGCACAGCTGCACCTATATCAAGAAGGTGCACGGCGGCACCAATGAAACCCAGTGTCCTACCCTACAGTTGATAGGCTCTTCAAACACCTCAGTTTCGCTATTTATTGGTAGGGTGGTCCTTAGGATATGTAGGAGTCGCAGGAAGATGTTCCTATATGTCCCTAGATGACCCTATGGGGCCCTACAATAGCCCTATTGGTCTAACCACAGAGTATCCCACTAGTTGGGCCCCCGTCCGGAACCTAACCCTGGAATTGCGTTCCCTATTTGGCCCTGAAAAATTCCCAACATGCACGTTTCTGGCGACGGGTGAAGGGGCAGTGAGCGCCGTACAATGCACACTATACTCCGGTTCCTGGCAATTCTTCTGCGCATGCAATATCTTGCGATTGTTGACGTCCTCCCACCGCGCGCTGTGCGCACAGGTGGACACGACACTTCAAATATCGGCGGGCCCTTGCAGACAGCCAGGTAACATCTATGCCAGCGGCCCCAATTGTGTACTGCAACTAGGGGAGAGGGTATTCCATCTGTCCCCCTTCCTTCTTCCCTTTCTTTTTGGCACCTACCTGTGCACTTTGTTCCACTGGGGGCTATTTTTCCCAGTGGCTTTTGTACTTGCTGGCAAACACCTTTTTCCAGCAAACGCTTGGTGGTGAACATCTTCTCCGGCAAGTGTAATATATCTAGCCCATTTTTTATATTCCCCTGATGAGAGGACTGTTTCTGCCTCAGAAACGTGCATGTCGGGATCTTTTCAGGGCCAAATAGGGAACACAATTCCAGGGTTAGGTTCCGGACGGGGGCCCAACTAGTGGGATACTCCGTGGTTAGACCAATAGGGCTATTGTAGGGCCCCATAGGGTCATCTATGGACATATAGGAACATCTTCCTGCAACTCCCACATCTCCTAAGGACCTCGTATCACCAAAACCAGACCACCCTACCAAGAAATAGCGAAACTGAGGTGTCTGAAGAGCCTATCAACTGTAGGATAGGACACTGGGTTTCATTGGTGCCGCCGTGCACCTTCTTGATATAGGTGCAGCTGTGCATCCCCCTTGCACCTAATCATTGTGTATGTTTTTTCTTTATGCAGCCGTGCATTTTGTATACATTGCCATATGCTATCTTTTACATCACTGTTTAAATTGTGTATATAGGGTGCCAGCACATACTGATCACTGCCACCCTGTTTTTTGTACACCTAAGGTGCTTGTGCATATCGGCTCTTGTCACCCTTTAGTGTCTGACACTTAGTGTAGACACAGCTGTCTTTTGTTTTCAAGGAGTCCCCTGGTGTGTGGTTCTGTGAACCGCTAGCATTTTATAATGTATAATAAGTAAAAGCCTTAAATAATCCAGATCTCTATTCTCCTTTTTCCATGATTCATGCGAGTGATCATATATGAACATCATTTTCTGATTTATGTAAGTGTTGTATTGTCAGAACAGTTTCTCCTCACTCTTCATTTGGCCATATGGAATGTTAAAATTCCACTTATATGTAGTGTCATCTAGAGATGAACGAATCAAAGCTGAGAAAGTGGAATTAGTTATGAACTACAGGAAATTTTTTATTTAAACCGAATGTGAATTTCCTCGCGCTTCATAGTAACTAATTGGATTTTTCCAATTTTTTTTTAACCTCAACATAGGATCTTCTTTTAATTTGGGTCTCTCGTGAAAAATCTGGGTATACTGATATCAGGTTACCATCAAAATATGTATTCAATACTTCTCTTTTACGTATAAGTACCCAGTCCCAATCTTTTGAGCAAACTAGTTTCGCCAAGAATGCTCTGGGGGGGCCCCTGGAGAAAGTTTTTTAGAGGGGATTCTGTGGGCCCTTTCCACGCAAAAGGTAGCTGCATCGTGATCTGGCCCTAAATTTTCAACCAGCCATTTTTGAATAAAGTTAGCAGGATTATCCTGTTCTGCCCCTTATGAGAAGCCTACCAGTCGCAGGTTGTATCTACGTGACCTATCCTCAAGATCTATCACTTTCCTTCTGAGCCAAGAGTGATCTTCATTAGAATCTTCTAGTCTCTTTTTTAATAGAAAGTTCTCTAACGTAGCAGAGTTAACTGCAGATTCCAGTTCCTTCACCTTCAGTCTCAATTTAATCATCTCATCTCTAATTATCGTGACATCTCCTTGCACTATTGAAAGGGACGAGGCCAACTCTGCCACAGAGGTACTGGTCGAATTTACTACTCACAGTATATTCGAAAGTTTTTTTTATTAATACTCTCAAAACCTTTACTCTGGGACATGGTATCTTTTAAAGTACCGAGCTCTGGATGGTCCGTATTGACCACTCCCTGCTCAACCTGTGGGGCAGATCTTTGCACACCTCCCCGGGTTTTGGGTGGTGGTGACTTCAGAAATTTATCTAATCGAGCCTGGGGGCTTCCACCCAGGCCACCTTTCGCGAAGAGATCCCTCCTGATTTAGGGTATTTAGGCAGCATTTTTAAGGAGCCTAATAGGAGACCACTGTATATAAAATTCACACACAAAAAAAAATCTTAATATTAGAACCGGGCAATATGCAACACAGGAGGGTTTCCAGCACCAGATCCACTAGCAATCCGGATCTACATGGGAAGTACCCCGCGTTAACTGTAAGACCCCAACGGCCTATTTTGTGCGCATAGAGGCGTAAATGTTGCATTTATAGCGTATGTAAATACAGTCCTGATCAAAAGTTTAAGACCACTTGAAAAATGGCAAAAAAACATATTTTACATTGTTGGATCTTAACAAGGTTCCAAGTAGAGCTTCAACATGCAACAAGAAGAAATGAGAGTGAGACTAAACTTTTTTTGAGTATTCAATTAATAGAACATAATGATTAAACTGAAACAGTCTTTTTTTCAGCTGATCCAAATTTTAGGACCACATGCCTATAAAAGGCCAAATCTGGGCAAAGATGTGGATTCATTGTCATTTTCTGTCAGGCAGTCACACGTTGTGATGGCAAAGGCAAAAAAACCTCTCCCTTTTTGAACGTGGTCGGGTTGTTGAACTGCATAAGCAGGGTCTCTCACAGCGCGCCATCGCTGCTAAGGTGGGATGCAGTAAAACAGTCATTTTGAATTTCCTAAATGATCCTGAGGGTTATGGAACAAAAAAAAATAAAGTGAAAGACCCCCAAAAATTTCACCAGCACTGAGCCGGAGGATCCAATTGACTGTCCGTCAAGACACTGGTCGATCCTCGACCCAAATTAAGGCCCTTACTGGTGCTGACTGCAGCCCCATAACCATCAGACGGCATCTGAGACTGAAGGGCTTCAAAAACAAAAAATTTCTTCAAAGACCTCGTCTCCTTGAACGCCACAGAACTGCTCGTTTGGACTTTGCAAGAGAGCACCAAACATGGGACATTCAAAGGTGGAAGAAAGTTTTATTCTCTGATGAGAAACAATTTAACCTTGATGGTCCTGATGGTTTCCAACTTTACTGGCATGACAAACAGATCCCACCTGAGATGTTTTCTACGCGCCACAGTGGAGGGGGCGCCATAATGGTCTTTTTCCTTCAGTGGAACAATGGAGCTTTAGGAAGTGCAGGGGCGTCAAACGGCCACTGGCTATGTCCAGATGTTGCAGAGAGCATTCCTCATGACTGAGGGCCCTCGTCTGTGTGGTAACAACTGGGTTTTTCAACAGGACAACGCTACAATGCCCGCAGGACAAGGAACTTCTTCCAGGAGAATAACATCACTCTTTTGGCCCATCCTCCGTGTTCCCCTGATCTAAATCAAATAGAGAACCTTTGGGGATGGATAGCAAGGGAAGTTTACAAAAATGGACAACAGTTCCAGACAGTAGATGGCCTTCGTGCGGCCGTCTTCACCTCTTGGAGAAATTTTCCCACTCCCCTCATGGAAACACTTGCATCAAGCATGCCGAAACAAATTTTTGAAGTGACCAACAATAATGGCGGAGCTACTCAGTATTGAGTTCATGTTTGGAAGTTTGATTTCTGTTTTTTTTTTTTGGGGGGGGGGGGGGGGGGGGGTTTAGAGGTGTGGTCCTAAACTTTTGATCAGCTGAAAAACAGCCTGTTTCAGTTTATTTGTTGTTTTCATTATATTGAATGCTTAAAAAATGTTTAGTCTCACTCCCATTTCTTCTTGTTGCATGTTGAAGCTCTACTTGGAACCTTGTTAAGATCCAGCCATGCTAAATATGTTTTTTTTTTTGCCATTTTTCAAGTGGTCTTAAACTTTTGATCAGGACTGTATAATGGCCTGTAACTATCAACGCTAAATACAGAAAGAACATAGAAGCTGGGTACATCTAGAACGCAGAGAAAACAAAAGAAGAAAAAGAAAAAAAAAACAGCTGTGTGCAAAATCATGCCCGCATCTACATCAACTTAAGATCACAATATATAGGCAGAGGGCTCCTTTAACCCCGAATGTCACTCTGGGTTAAATAGCAATATTCCAAAAATGTCAATCTAGATCGGATAACAGAAGGGGATAGAAACAAAAGCCACTATATATCTGAGGGTCTTGCTAGATGCGCATGTCATATAGTTCACCAGTGGTATATCAGGCAAGAGCCTTCTCAGACATCACGGTCCTGCCCTCCAAATGGAGCCCCCAATATGCCCTTTCCACCCAATTTTGTAAAATCGCCCGGTTAAATGCCTCCCGGCACCTGATATTAATCCAACGGGCAAGTGCATCCAGACACATGGACAGAGGCAGACAGAGGCACCTTCAATCACCGGTGGCACTGGACCTCCACTGGCATTCATCTGTGACCTCACCCTCTCTCAGGCACACATAAAGGCTCGGGTCCCCAGACTCCACGTCATCCATGTCCAGCCTCCACAGCTGACCCCACCGGCATCCACAACCAAACGGGCTCTCCACTGGGATCCACTGAAGTGTCCACCTCCCTCCCAGGGGCGAAACAAGCGCAGCAGCACCCCAACGAGGCCTCCACCGTCTCCAGTCACCCACCGGAAAAGTATCTGAGCTTCGGCCACACCAGGCCCCGGACTCCATGACCCTCTGGTCAGGCAAAAAAGCGGTCATACCGGTTAGGGCAGCGTCTCAGGGCACCTACTCCAGCCTACGAATCAGCGCTTCTACGCTCCACAGACGGCAGATCACGGCGTGACTCAGGCGCCAGCTCCCAATAGGTCACTGCTGGGCTCAGCATTCCACATCGCAGCCGGAGGCGAGGAGAGGGGGAAGGGGAAGGGACGGAAGGAGGAGGAATGCGGCACGCACCCCTAAGTCATGCTGCTTCGACCAACGTTTTTGTTTTAGTGTCTTCATTTATCCATCCGTGATTATTTTTAAACACTTTTTAACCCTAATTGGTGCAATAAGGTGTAATAGAATAGCTCCTATTAGCTAGACTTGGTTCAAATGGTTCCTGCTCGCTCCCTATAGTGTGGACAATGCCTTCCTATTATATCTCTACATTTTCTCTTAGCTGTTCCTGAACTGCTTATGGGTCCATTCACACGTCCGCAATTTCATTCCGCAATTCCGATCCCGAAAAAATAGAACAATTGCGGACAAGAATAGGCATTTTCTCTGAAGTGCGATGTCCGTGTTTTGCGGATCCACGGATCCGTGGATCCGCAAAACACACGGACATGTGAATGGTCCCTAATAGTAATTTTTGATTAATAAAGTCTTTCCTAAACACTCTGCCTAGTGTCTGTAACGACTCTCCCTGCACTAAGTTCACTGGAAAATGGCGGAGACCAGGCAGGAGACTTTTTATAGGGCTGTGACATCACAGGGGCTGGCTATTTGCTGATTGGCTGTCTGCATGGCATTATGGGTGATCCCTCATTTCTGGGCTTCTTACTTCCTATTTCTAACATATGCAGCAACCATTTTAGAAAAAATATGATTTGTTACCACAAAGCGCTAGGAAATTAGACTTCGGGATGAATTACATTTTTCCACTTCGATTCGCTTATTACTATTTATGTCTATGTCATTTTTTGGAACAAGTTACTATACATGTAAATAAATATACTAGAATGCTGATATACTGATAAATGTAAAGTTATGCACATGGGAAGGAAAAATGCAAGTCAACCGTACATACTAAATGGTAAAACACTCGGTAACACTGACATGGAAAAGGATCTAGGAATTTTAATAAACAGCAAACTAAGCTGCAAAAACCAGTGTCAGGCAGCTGCTGCCAAGGCCAACAAGATAATGGGTTGCATCAGAAGGGGCATAGATTCCCGTGATAAGAACATAGTCCTACCACTTTACAAATCGCTAGTCAGACCACACATGGAGTACTGTGTACAGTTCTGGGCTCCTGTAAACAAGGCAGACATAGCAGAGCTGGAGAAGGTCCAGAGGAGGGCAACTACAGTACCCTGAAAGATTATCAAAATTAGGGTTATTCACTTTAGAAAAAAGACGACTGAGGGGAGATCTAATTAATATGTATAAATATATCAAGGGTCAGTACAGAGATCTATCCCATCAGCTATTTATCCCCAGGACTGTGACTGTGACGAGGGGACATCCTCTGCGTCTGGAGGAAAGAAGGTTTGTACACAAACATAGAAAAGGATTCTTTACGGTAAGAGCAGTGAGAATATGGAACTCTCTGCCTGAGGAGGTGGTGATGGTGAGTACAATAAAGGAATTCAAGAGGGCCATGGACGTATTTCTGGAGCTTAATAATATTACAGGCTATAGCTACTAGAGAGGGGTCTTCCACTGGATCAACTTGCGGGATAACAGGCCGAACTGGATGGACAAATGTCTTTTTTCGGCCTTATGTACTATGTTACTATAAATGGAATTTGCAAAAAATAAAAATATATTTCTACTAATACTTCAGATCTGATTTACCTCAAAAGGAGCTTGCCAAGAGTAGTTGAAGGAGAATATGATATCAACATTCCTCTCTGACTGCAGCACCAGTGGAAAGGGAGAGTTTATAGAGAATCCTCCATCCACAAGATATAAATTCTCCTCCATTGGTGTTAAATGGTTGGGGAAAGCATCCAAGTGATTTCCTAAGAATGGTAGAGTACATACATGCATGAAATGTACAGACACATAGAATGAGTATACAGTGTCTTGAGAAAGTATTGATACCACTTGAATGTTTCCACATTTTTTCACATTACACCCACTTAAATGTATTTTATTGGGATTTTATGTGATAGACCAGGGATTTTCAACCTGCGGCCCTCCAGCTGTTTTAAAACTACAACTCCCACCATGCCCTTCTGTAGGCTGATAGCTGTACAGGGAGTGCAGAATTATTAGGCAAGTTGTATTTTTGAGGATTAATTTTATTATTGAACAACAACCATGTTCTCAATGAACCCAAAAAACTTGTTAAATATCAAAGCTGAATATTTTTGGAAGTAGTTTTTAGTTTGTTTTTAGTTTTAGCTATTTTAGGGGGATATCTGTGTGTGCAGGTGACTATTACTGTGCATAATTATTAGGCAACTTAACAAAAAACAAATATATACCCATTTCAATTATTTATTTTTACCAGTGAAACCAATATAACATCTCAACATTCACAAATAAACATTTCTGACCTTCAAAAACAAAACAAAAACAAATCAGTGACCAATATAGCCACCTTTCTTTGCAAGGACACTCAAAAGCCTGCCATCCATGGATTCTGTCAGTGTTTTGATCTGTTCACCATCAACATTGCGTGCAGCAGCAACCACAGCCTCCCAGACACTGTTCAGAGAGGTGTACTGTTTTCCCTCCTTGTAAATCTCACATTTGATGATGGACCACAGGTTCTCAATGGGGTTCAGATCAGGTGAACAAGGAGGCCATGTCATTAGATTTCCTTCTTTTATACCCTTTCTTGCCAGCCACGTTGTGGAGTACTTGGACGCGTGTGATGGAGCATTGTCCTGCATCAAAATCATGTTTTTCTTACCTTGCAGACTTCTTCCTGTACCACTGCTTGAATAAGGTGTCTTCCAGAAACTGGCAGTAGGACTGGGAGTTGAGCTTGACTCCATCCTCAACCCAAAAAGGCCCCACAAGCTCATCTTTGATGATACCAGCCCAAACCAGAACTCCACCTCCACCTTGCTGGCGTCTGAGTCGGACTGGAGCTCTCGGCCCTTTACCAATCCAGCCATCTGGCCCATCCAGACTCACTCTCATTTCATCAGTCCATAAAACCTTTGAAAAATCAGTCTTGAGCTATTTCTTGGCCCAGTCTTGACGTTTCAGCTTGTGTGTCTTGTTCAGTGGTGGTCGTCTTTCAGCCTTTCTTACCTTGGCCATGTCTCTGAGTATTGCACACCTTGTGCTTTTGGGCACTCCAGTGATGTTGCAGCTCTGAAATATGGCCAAACTGGTGGCAAGTGGCATCTTGGCAGCTGCACGCTTGACTTTTCTCAGTTCATGGGCAGTTATTTTGCGCCTTGGTTTTTCCACACGCTTCTTGCGACCCTGTTGACTATTTTGAATGAAACGCTTGATTGTTCGATGATCACGCTTCAGAAGCTTTGCAATTTTAAGAGTGCTGCATCCCTCTGCAAGATATCTCACTATTTTTTACTTTTCTGAGCCTGTCAAGTCCTTCTTTTTACCCATTTTGCCAAAGGAAAGGAAGTTGCCTAATAATTATGCACACCTGATATAGGGTGTTGATGTCATTAGACCACACCCCTTCTCATTACAGAGATGCACATTACCTAATATGCTTAATTGATAGTAGGCTTTCGAGCCTATACAGCTTGGAGTAAGACAACATGCATAAAGAGGATGATGTGGTCAAAATACTCATTTGCCTAATAATTCCGCACTCCCTGTAAGCTGTCCGGGAATGATGGGAGTTGTAGTTTTGCAACAGCTAGAGGGCCGCAGGTTGAGCATGCCTGTGATAGACTAACACAAAGTGTGTGAAGTGAAAAAGATGCATGGTTTTCAAAATGTTTAATAAATAAAAATCTTACAAAGTGTGGCGTACATTTGTACTCAGACCCCTGAATCAATACTTTGTAGGACCACTTTTCGCTGCAATTACAGCTAAAAGTTTTTGGGGGAGTATGTCTCGACAATCTAGAGGCTGACATTTTTGCAAAATAGCTTAAGCTCGGTCAAATTGGATGGAGAGCATCTGTAAACAGCAATTTTGACTGTGACTGGGCCATTCTATCACATGAATATGCTTTGATCTAAACCATTCCATTAGCGATATGGCTGTAATGGAATGCTGAAAGTTAAACCTCTGCCCCAGTCTCAAGTCTTTTGCAGCCTCTACTAGGTTTTTCTCCAGGATTGCCCTGCAATTAGCTGCATCCATCTTCCCATAAACTCTGACCAGATTCCCTCCTGTCTCTGCTGAATAAAAGCATCTCCACAACATGATGCTGCCATCACAATGCTTCACAGTGTGTTCAGTGATATTCAGTGTTAGCTTTCCACCACACATAATGTTTAGCATTTAGGCCAAAAAGTTCAGCTTTGGTCTCATCTGATCAGTGCACCTTCTTCCACATATTTGCTGTGTCTTCTATATGGCTTATGGCAAAGTTCAAATGAGACTTGTTATGGCTTTCTTTCAAAAATGGCTTTCTTCTGGCCTTTATGGAAGAGAGGCAAGATTTGTGGCGTACACAACTAATAGCTGCCCTGTGGATGGATTCCCACACCTGAACTGTGGATATCTGTGGCTCCTCCACGGTGACCATGGGCCTTGTGGCTGCTTCTCCAATTAGTGCTCTCCTTACATGGGCTGCCAGTTTAGGTGGCTGGCTATGTCTTCACACTCGCGTTTAGTGACAGTTCCGTTCAGATATTACAACTATCTGCATCCGTTCAGAACAGATCAGTTTGTATTACCTTTAACATAGCCAAGACGGATCAGTTTTCTATTGTGCCAGATTGTGTCATAGAAAACGGATCCATCCCCATTGACTTACATTGTGTGTCAGAACGTTTGGCTCAGTTTCGTCAGAAGGACACCAAAACACTGCAAGCAGCATCTTGGTGTCGGCCTCCAAAGTGGAATGGAGACCAAACGGAGGCAAACTGATGCATTCTGAGCGGATCCTTTTCCATTCAGAATGCACGGAAAGCCAAAAGGCCAGTGTGAAAGTAGCCTAGTGGGTTTGCAGTTGTGCATTACCCCTTCCTTTTCAGATGATGGATTGAACTGCGCTCCATGACATGTTCAAAGCTTGGGATATATTTTTTTAGAACCTAACCCTGCTTTACATTTCTCTACAACTTTATCCCTGATCAGTTTGGTGTGTTCCTTGGTTTTCATGAAGCTATTTGATCACTAATGTTCTCTAACATACCTCTGAGGCCTTTACAGAACAGGTGGATTCTATTTAATAATTAGGTGACTTCTGAAGGCAATTGGTCACACTGGATTTTATTTTGGGGCATCAGAGTTCAGGGGGCTGAATACAAATGCACACCACACTTTTCAGATTTGTATTTACTAAAAATCTTAAAAACCATGTATCATTTTCTATTCACTTCACATAATTGATACTTTGTGTTGGTCTACCACGTAAAATTTCAATAAAATATTTTTAAGTTTATGGGTGTAAAAATGTGGAAAAGTTCAAGGGGTATGAATACTTTTTCAAGACACTGCAAGTGAGTACAACCATTTAATGTATGTAGGTGTCCCTTAATACCTTTCCATGCCACAAACTCCCTTTCTTCCATGTAGTCTTTGTAGAGGTAAAGGCCTCTGGTAAAGTTATATAGTTCTCCAGCAGTAAACCTTGACTTAAAGAAATCCTGGAAGATGTTTGAAACAATCCCTCCTGGCATTACCAAACGAGTCTGCAGTTGGGTCGGATCAGGAAAATGTAATTTTCTGCAATCATCTAGAATGAAAGAGGATGGAAAATAAATGTGTTTATGGGTGTATTTTTGTAACAGTTTTTATTATTTACACAGCCCAATTTAAGTTCCCAGGTGCACCTGGAATTTAAAGGTAATGTGTCATCATAAAATTACTTACTAAGGTGAAGCATGTGAGGCGTCTGACTTAAGACACTGCTGGGGCTGTCTCTCTTGACTGTTTGCTAATTTGACCCAATGTCCCACTATAATATGGAATGTAAAGGCACTTTTGTTGTTCATGCTGACATATCTTCACCCCTAACTAACTGCGCCTGGTGAACTTGCTATTCCACTGTTGCCACTGAAGTTGATCCTATGGTGCAGTCTAGCAGTAGAAACTGTCTGCACGTTTCCGGCACTTCTGGGTCTCTGCTGACTGTAAGGTGAATGGAGCATTTTGGGGAGTTGGCGCTGATTGCCTGCCTGACTGGTAATCACCAGATAAGAGAAAGGGATGTTATCTTCGGCTTCTTATATCCATCCCTATTGGTATTCACTTTGCGCTTTAGTGAGGAGATATGATTAATCCCTGCTCAACTCTTCTATGGCTACTGCTTGACCGATGGACAACAGGTCTCCTGCCCTTTTTCTCCTCAGACCACCACATTGCTTGGATGAAAAAACTCCAATTTGATTTTTGCACAAGAATGCACAATAACCAGTGAGGATATTACAAGTCATATCCAAGAGATACAGACTCCTAGGTATTTACATGTCGCATATATTTCAAGTTTGATAGAATAGTCCATACACTTCATGTTCGCATCCTTGGATTATCCATTATGTCCAAATTGTCCACTCTGGCATTAATATGTAATAGAGTCCTAAATTAGTATGTAACGGAGTCCTCAATTTCATGTTCCTATACTTGCAATATTCCTCTCTTCCTTGATGTCCACCGAACAAGCATTCGATTAGGACCCATATTGGGGCTCCCAGACATATCTCCAGAATATAAAGAAAATAAAACTAAAACAAAACTAAATAAGTAATCCCCCTCTTGCCTCCCCCCCCCCCATCCCTCCCTTTGCAATCCCTACAAAACCCAATGCAGCTTCTCCCTCCAACTAAAAACTAGCACTCACACTCCCTGTAAGGTCCCTTTCACACAAGCGAGTTTTCCGCACGGGTGCAATGCGTGAAGTGAACGCATAGCACCCGCACTGAATCCTGACCTATTCATTTCAATGGGTCTGTGTACATGAGCGTTGTTTTTCATGCATCAGTTCTGCGTTGCGTGAAAATTGCAGCATGTTCTATATTCTGCGTTTTTCATGCAGCCCTGGCCCCATAGAAGTGAATGGGGCTGCGCGAAAAATGCATTGCATCAGCAAGCAAGTGGGGGTGCGATGCGTTTTTCACTGATGGTTGCTAAGAGATGTTGTTTGTAAACCTTCAGTTTTTTATCAGGCGCCTGAAAAACGCATCAAAACGCATTGCACACACGTGGAAAAAACTGAACAACTGAACGCAATCGCAGACAAAACTGACTGAGCTTGCTTGCAAAATAGTGCGAGTTTCACTGAACGCACTCTGAACGCATCCGGACCTGATCCGTCACGCTCATGTGAAAGGGGCCTTAATGTGTTTCTGCTTTTTTCCTCCTGCCACGTATGATACTTTAATCTTCACTCTTATATAAGAAAACTGGAAGTACAATTAAAAAAATCTTGTGTAGCTGACATTATAAAAAAAAATGTGGCTCAACTGTGAATTATATAAAGCCAAAGTGTGTATAGCTGCACAAAGGTGATTAAAAAAGTAAAGCGGCAGTTAAAGAGGTTTTCGGGTCCTGTTGTATTGTTGGCTTATTGTCTTTCACAAAATATTTACTGTGGCTAATGTGCGAGCTATACAGATAAGTTAAAATGTGAACTGGTACATCAAGGCAATGATATGAGGCTAAAATGTGAATTACAGTATATAAAACTAGAGTGTGACCTGCTGCATAATACACAAAGTGAAAGCGTAAACTGTTCCATAAAAGTGTTTACTGGTGGCCAACATGTGAGCTACGCAAAGTTACAATTTTAATAGTTGCATAAAAGCTATTACAAGCAACTAAGGTGTGTGAACTGCAACAAAAATATAAACTACACAAAATTAAAGTGTAGCTGACCGTATAAAGGCAATTATATGACCAACATGTGAACTATCTAACCAGGGGCGGATTGGGAGCTTAACCCCTTCCCGACCAGCACCGTATTAGTACGGCGCTGCGGGAAGTGACTTCTTGACCAGCGCCATAGTACTACAGCGCTCTGATCAGACGGGTGCAGGAGCTGCGTCCGCCCGATCAGTTTCAGGGAAGCTGGACCCCTGCTGTATGCCGAACAGATGCTAGCGCATTAACCCTCACTATGCCGCGGTCAGCGCTGACCGCGGCAAGTACAGGGTCTGTGGAGGGAAAGAGCTCCATCCCCTTCCCCATTGGGTCCCCGCGCTGCTGTGACGGGGACCCAATGGCAGGGAAGGCAGCCCGATGCCTTCCACAGGCATCTGGGCTGCAACTTCCAAGTAAGCCTGTGAGATCCAGGAAGGCTGTAAGTGTATTACAGTGTGTAATACATTTACAGCCAATGTATTATAATACAGAAGTATTGTAATGCAATGTACAGGGAATCAGACCCCCAAAAGTTGTGAAAAAAAAGATTTAAAGAAAGTTAAAATAAAGTTTTGCATAATAAAAAAAAAAATCAAAGTTTCAAATAAAAAAATAAGTAAAGTAAAAGTAATATACGGGGTGGGCCATTTATATGGATACACCTTAATAAAATGGGAATGGTTGGTGATATTAACTTCCTGTTTGTGGCACATTAGTATATGTGAGGGGGGAAACTTTTCAAGATAGGTGGTGACCATGGCGGCCATTTGGAAGTCGGCCATTTTGAATCCAACTTTAGTTTTTTCAATAGGAAGAGGGTCATGTGACACATCACTTATTTGGAATTTCACAAGAAAAACAATGGTGTGCTTGGTTTTACCGTAACTTTATTATTTCATGAGTTATTTACAAGTTTCTGACCACATAAAATGTGTTCAATGTGCTGCCCATTGTGTTGGATTGTCAATGCAACCCTCTTCTCCCACTCTTCACACACTGATAGCAACACCGCAGGAGAAATGCTAGCACAGGCTTCCAGTATCCGTAGTTTCAGGTGCTGCACATCTTGTATCTTCACAGCATAGACAATTGCCTTCAAATGACCCCAAAGAAAAAAGTCTAAGGGGGTCAGATTGGGAGACCTTGGAGGCCATTCAACTGGCCCACAACGACCGATTCACTTTCCAGGAAACTGTTCCAGATAATCCAACACAATGGGCAGCACATTGAACACGTTTTTTAAGTGGTCAGAAACTTGTAAATAACTCATGAAAGAATAAAGTTACCCTCATCCTATTGATAAAACTAAAGTTGGATTCAAAATGGCCACCATAGTCACCACCCATCTTGAAAAGTTTCCCCCCTCACATATACTAATGTTCCACAAACAGGAAGTTAATATCACCAACCATTCCCATTTTATTAAGGTGTATCCATATAAATGGCCCACCCTGTATATCTTTTTAAAATAGGAAAAAAAAGAAGAAAAGTATACATAGGGTGGATAGTGTGATATTTTTATAGAGCCGGTCAATTCGGATGCTGCAATACTTGCAGCATCCGAATTGACCGGCTCTATAAAAATATCACACGATCCACCCTGTCAGATATGCAGTAAAAAAAATAAAACTGTGCGAAAACAGCCATTTTTGGTCACCTCCCCTCACAAAAAGTGTAATACCAAGCGATAAAAAAGGCCAATTTAGCCAAAAATAGTACCAATCAAACTGTCATCTCATCCCACAAAAAACAAGACCCTACCTAAGACAATCACCCAAAAAATAAAAATATGGCTCTCAGAAAATGGCAACACAAAAACAAGATTTAATTCTGTTCAAAAATGCATTTATTGTGTAAAACTTAACAAAAATAAAAAAGATAAACATATTAGGTATCGTCACGTCCGTAACAACCTGCTCTATAAAAATATCACATGAGATGCCCCCTCAGTTGAATGCTGTAAAAAAAGGCCAAAACAGCCATTTTTGTCACCTTGCCTCACAAAAAGTGTAATACCAAACGATCAAAAAGTCTTATGTACCCCAAAATGGTACCAATCAAACAATCTCATCCCACAAAAAATGAGACCCTACCTAAGACAATCGCCCCAAATAATAAAAGAAATAAGGCCGTCAGAAAATGGCAACACAAAAACAAGATTCTATTCTGTTCAAAAATGCATTTAAAAACTTAACAAAAATAAAATACTGAATACTGTAAAAAAAACTGCCTTTTTTCACCTTGTCTCACAAAAAGTGTAATACCGAGCAATCAAAAAGTCTTATGTACCCTAAAATGGTACCAACGAAAAGGTCACCTCATCCCACAAAAAATGAGCGCCCACATAAGACGATCACTAAAAAAATAAAAACCAATGGCACCCATAAACAAATCCATCAAAATCTGCGCTGCAAAAGCGATATGGCGCTCATTCCATTCTGAGTCCTGTCATGTGCCCCCACATCAGTTTACCACCAAATATGGGGTGTTTTTCTCCTGTTAACCCTTGTGAAAATGAACAATTTGGGGCTAAAGCAACATTTTATTGGAAGAAATTAAAATTTTAATTTTCACACCCAAGTATTTTCAAATTCCATAAAACGCTTAGGGGGTCAAAGAGCTCAGTACCCCCCTTAATATATTTTTTGAAGAGTGTAGTTTCCAAAATAGGGTCACTTTTTGAGGGTTTCCACTGTAGGGGTATAGCAAATGATGGCCAATGGGATAGAGAAGGCGCTCATAGGGTAAGTAAATTCAAACAAACAAATTTCTAATGAAAGAAATGGTTTGCTCACCTACTGCGGTTGCATCAATTGGATGCAACTGCAATGGAGATCAAGTATAGATAAGGGATGGTTGGTGCAGCCAAGATCCGTCCTAACACCTTGGGCAGGGGCCACCCTGCCAGTAGGGTAATGGAAATGAAGAGAAGTACGCTACACCTTAAGTGGAGCGTGTGGACTGCTGGGGGCGCACGAGACAACCAAACAAGGACCGTGTTTTAATTTCGGCAGTATTCCATTTATTTATAAGACAACGCGTTTCGGGGTAAAGTCCCCTTTATCAAGTCTGAGCCGGGAAGGTTAGGAGAGTGTCACGGCTCAGATGAGCTTGTGAGTTCCGTTTGAAGGCTCTCACAAGCAGCCCCGAACGCATCCGTATGGCCCCAATGCATTCTGAGTGGATGCGGATCCGCTCAGAATGCATCAGTCTGGCACAGTTTGCCCTCCGCTCCGCTCAGCAGGCAGACACCCGAACGCCGCTTGCAGTCCTTCTGTCAATGGGGAAGGATCCGTTTGAAGTTGACACAATATGGCTCAATTTTCAAACGGATCCGTCCCCCATTGACTTTCAATGTAAAGTCTGGACGGATCCGTCTGAACAACTTTCACACTTAGAATTTTTTCTAAACTATAATGCAGACGGATCCGTTCTGAACGGATCCCAACGTCTGCATTATAGGAGCGGATCCGTCTGTGCAGACACCTGACGGATCCACTCTGAATGCAAGTGTGAAAGTAGCCTAAAACTAACTCTAATGGGATTTTTATTACTAAGACAGACCACACCTTCAACATAGGAAGGTGGAGACTTCTATAGCCCAATTTCAATGTTAGATATGCAGGTAATAGTCTCACTGACTTACTACATGTTATACACAAAAAAACATAATGCGATACAAAGCATAATCCCATTCCTAATAATTATTAAATATGATGGCAACAATTTATATAACAATAATAAAATATACAATCATATTAATGAATCTTAGAAAAGCAATGTGTGAACAATGATAAAATCTAATTTGTCACACTGACATAGTACAAATATGAATTGATAATATTATTTATGTACCAGTCAGTTAGTTACAATGGCGTTAACTGAATGACTACCAGAAAGCCCCTCTATTAACTAGTAATAATACATCGACTCCTTTTTCATATTTAATCCAGAGGGATATCTTGTGTTTAACTAAAAAATCCCAAAAGCTTCTCTTTGTAAGATTTTCTGTTTAAGAATCTCCTCCAGGGGAGGCATAACTTTTTCTATTGCAAACACTTTGAAGATTCTCATGTTACGATCATGTCTAGAAATAAAATGCCTAGCTGCATTTGATGTACCCAGGCAGTTAGGTTCAAGTATTGTAGTTTACAATTTTCTTGATGAACTACATCAAATCACAGTGCATAATATGATATACAGGTCCTTCTAAAATAATTAGCATATTGTGATAAAGTTCATTATTTTCTGTAATGTACTGATAAACATTAGACTTTCATATATTTTAGATTCATTACACACCAACTGAAGTAGTTCAAGCCTTTTATTGTTTTGATATTGATGATTTTGGCATACAGCTCATGAAAACCCAAAATTCCTATCTAAAAAAATTAGCATATCATGAAAAGGTTCTCTAAACGAGCTATTAACCTAATCACCTGAATCAACTAATTAACTCTAAACACCTGCAAAAGATTCCTGAGGCTTTTAAAAACTCCCAGCCTGGTTCATTACTCAAAACCACAATCATGGGTAAGACTGCCGACCTGACTGCTGTCCAGAAGGCCATCATTGACACCCTCAAGCAAGAGGGTAAAACACAGAAAGAAATTTCTGAACGAATAGGCTGTTCCCAGAGTGCTGTATCAAGGCACCTCAGTGGGAAGTCTGTGGGAAGGAAAAAGTGTGGCAGAAAACGCTGCACAACGAGAAGAGGTGACCGGACCCTGAGGAAGATTGTGGAGAAGGACCGATTCCAGACCTTGGGGGACCTGCGGAAGCAGTGGACTGAGTCTGGAGTAGAAACATCCAGAGCCACCGTGTACAGGCGTGTGCAGGAAATGGGCTACAGGTGCCGCATTCCCCAGATCAAGCCACTTTTGAACCAGAAACAGCGGCAGAAGCGCCTGACCTGGGCTACAGAGAAGCAGCACTGGACTGTTGCATGTCATTCGGAAATCAAGGTGCCAGAGTCTGGAGGAAGACTGGGGAGAGGGAAATGCCAAAATGCCTGAAGTCTAGTGTCAAGTATCCACAGTCAGTGATGGTCTGGGGTGCCATGTCAGCTGCTGGTGTTGGTCCACTGTATTTTATCAAGGGCAGGGTCAATGCAGCTAGCTATCAGGAGATTTTGGAGCACTTCATGCACTGCTCTGCTGAAAAGCTTTATGGAGATGAAGATTTCATTTTTCAGCACGACCTGGCACCTGCTCACAGTGCCAAAACCACTGGTAAATGGTTTACTGACCATGGTATTACTGTGCTCAATTGGCCTGCCAACTCTCCTGACCTGAACCCCATAGAGAATCTGTGGGATATTGGGAAGAGAAAGTTGAAAGACGCATGACCCAACACTCTGGATGAGCTTAAGGCCGCTATCGAAGCATCCTGGGCCTCCATAACACCTCAGCAGTGCCACAGGCTGATTGCCTCCATGCCACACCGCATTGAAGCAGTCATTTCTGCAAAAGGATTCCCAACCAAGTATTGAGTGCATAACTGAACATAATTATTTGAAGGTTAACTTTTTTTGTATTAAAAACACTTTTCTTTTATTGGTCGGATGAAATATGCTAATTTTTTTAGATAGGAAATTTGGGTTTTCATGAGCTGTATGCCAAAATCATCAATATTAAAACAATAAAAGGCTTGAACTACTTCAGTTGGTGTGTAATGAATCTAAAATATATGAAAGTCTAATGTTTATTAGTACATTACAGAAAATAATGAACTTTATCACAATATGCTAATTTTTTGAGAAGGACCTGTAGATTATTCCGCTTCAATTACAGTTTATATAGTCTTAAATAGGGAATGTCATTTTGGGATCTGAATCATGAAAATGTTTTGTAGGTAGAACATAATTACATGGATAACTTATCACATTTAGAAAAAACTTTTCTTAGTTTTAAATGAAAAAAAAAACGATAGAGACAAGCTATTACCAAGTGTGCATGGTCGCCTAGATACAACTGTACAGCCATCTTTGAAAGCGTTAAATAGAATGTCTAGTCCATAGCCATTATGATGGCCCAAAGAGGGAAGGCACGTGGTTAGACCGTAGGCCACTCGGTGTCTTCAAATGCGGTTCCTGCAAAGCTTGC